>NC_086106.1:14790000-14875000 GCF_963921235.1 Mobula hypostoma | reverse complement strand
GTTCCTTTTGTCCACACCCACGATTTCACCAGCCTCCGCGTCCAGCACATAATTTTCCATAACTTATGCTATCTCCAATGGGATCCCACCGCCGAGCACACCTTTCCCTCCCCTCCACTTTCTGCTTTCTGCAGGGACTGCTCCCTATGCGACTCACTGGTCCTTCCCCACTGATCTCCCTCCTGGCACTGATCCTTGCAAGCGGAACAAGTGCCACACCTGCCCCTACACCTCCTCCCTCACGACCATTCAGGTACCCAAACAGTCCTTCCAGGTGAGGCGACGCTTCACCTGTGAGTCTGTTGGACCTATCTACTGTACCCAGTGCTCCCGTTATGGCCTCCTGTATATCGGTGAAACCCGACGTAGATGGGGAGACCGCTTTGCTTAGCACCTACGTCAGAGAAAGTGGGATCTTCCACTTCATAAGTACCGTATGCCTTTATTGCCTTATTACTGAGCCGCTGACAGTCAATGGCCTTCTCTGCCGTGATGAAGCCACACTAAGGTTGGAGGAGCAACACCTTGTATTCCGTTTTGGTGGCCTCCAACCTGATGGCACGAACCTTGATTTCTCGAACTTCTGGGTAATTACCCACCTCCCCTTAACCATTATCCTTTCCCATTTCCCTCTCTCACCTTATCTCCTTACCTGCCCCATCACCTCCCCACCCCCTTTGCTTTCTTCCATGGCCTTCTGTCCTCTCCTATCAGATTCCTCCTTATCTCTTTCACCAATCGACTTCCCAGCTCTTTACTTCACCCTTCCCCCTCTCCCAGTTTCACCTATCACCTATTGCCTTGTATTTCTTCCTCCCCTCCACCAACTTTTTACTGTGACTTCTTGATGAAATTCTCAGCCGGAAACATCCACGGTTTACTCTTTTCCATAGATGCTGCCTGGCCTGCTGAGTTCCTCCAGCATTCTGGGTCTGGGTGTGTTGCTCTGGATTTCCAGCATCTTCAGATTTTCTCTTGTTTGTGCCCAACTCCCTGTCTGAAGCTGTGGATTGTCCATGTCCCTGAAGCTCCTGTTCTATGATACTCTGTACCTCAGGGAGTCCAACGGCCCTCCAACTCGTCCAGGCGGTCACAGGACGGGTCGCGAGTAGGGCAGCACGACAGCGAAGCCGTTAGCGCATTCGCTTCACGGCTCCAGGGGTGATTGATCGGTGTTCGATTCCCGCTACTGTCTGCCGCGCGTTTGCACATTCTCCCCGTGACCGCACGGTCTTCGGTTTCCTCCTACAGTCCAAAGACGTACAGATGGGGTTAGTGAGCTGCGGGCGTGGAAGCAGGAAGCGTGGTGACACTTGTGGGCTGCCCCCTCGGACGCAACACGACGCATTTCACCGTGTGCTTTGCTGACAAATAAAGCTAGTTTCTCCCCTTAACCTTTGAGAGGAGCAATGGCTGGGCACACTTCCTGCATTACAGTCATTTGGACTATCACCAGCTTCCTTACCCGACAAGGGGTGTGTTTGAGAAGGGTGCAGAAACCTTCTGAGGAATATATACAAATTGATATAGATTGGCAGCCATGATGGAATGGTGAGCACACTCGATGGGCTGAATGGCCTAATTCTGCTTCTACTGTACAGTACCATGAAAAAATCTTAGGCACATACATACATAGAACAAAGGTGCCTAAGACTTTTGCACAGTACTGTGTATGATTTATTTCCAGTTATCAAATAACACTCAATACTGTAGTAATTTTATGTATTGCACTGTACTGCTCCCACAAAATAAAACAAATTTCATGACATATGTGAGTGATGATAAACCTGATTCTGATATGGGTCTCTGTTGTGGACTGAGAGTGGGAAGGGGGCAGGGAGAGGGGAATCATGGTTGGGAAAAGGGGAAGGGAGAGGGGAAGCACCAGAGAGACATTCTGTTATGATCAATAAACCAATTGCTTGGAATCAAATGACCTTGCCTGGTGTCTCAGGGCTGGGTGTGTCTGCACCCGTATCACCTCCACCTCCCCCGCCCCGGCACTCCTTCTCTGCCACCTGCCCCATACCCGTCCCACGGCACTGCCAGATTTACAAACTCGCTCTCTGCCCCGCATTGACGAAAACAGTACTGTGTAGAAGTCTTAGGCTCCCCAGCTCTGTATATATGCCTAAGACTTTTGCACAGTACTGTATGCCTTATGGTCTTAACGCTGAACTGCGGGAAGTGTATATATCTGTGTCACAGTCTTGCCACCTTTACTTAGTCACTGTGTTCAGGGTACATGTCTGTACTGAAGTGCTGTTCTCAGTATATATTTCTGAGCCACAGGACTGCCTTCAATGTAGATAGCTGCAGTACGGGACTGCTTCCAATGTGCGTGATTGTAGAGCGGGACTGCAATCGGTGTCGGCTGGATTAGAGTGGACAGGCCCGTACAGCCCTTACTTCACTGCGGCTTGCTTGATGCTAGGTGTCTGTACTCCCGGGGCTGGTGTTGCTGTACGCTGTATTTCCCCGTGTTGGGTTGCTGCCATTACTATCTGCGTCTGTTGTGAAGAACGGACGCTGGTGCATTTGTGTAAAATGCAGCACTGCCGTTTTAGGTACAGAGGAGATGTCAGGGGTAAATTTTTTACGCAGAGAGTGGTGAGTGCGTGGAATGGACGGCCGGCGACGGTAGTGGAGGCGGAAACAATAGGGTCTTTTAAAAGACTCCTGGATGGGTACGTGGAGCTTAGAAAAATAGAGGGCTATGGGTAACCCTAGGTAGTTCTAAGGTAAGGACATGTTTGGCACAGCTTTGTGGGCCAAAGGGCCTGTATTGTGCTGTAGGTTTTCTACGTTTCTAAAATCCACTGAGTCTGAAAGTCCAGGCAACACTCACAAAGTGCTGGAGGAACTCAGCAGGCCAGGCAGCCTCAATGGAAGAGAGTTAACAGTCGACAATTCGGGCCAAGAACCTTCACCAGGACCTTCAGAGTCTTGACGAAGGGTCTCAGCCCAAAACATCGATAGTTTTTCATTTGATTTAGTCTTTTTACTCTTTACTGCTTTTTATAGTAATTTTTTTTTAAACTAGTCATTTCATTATTTTTGAAAGCATCTTCACTTTACAGAATTTTTTGACATGTGCCTGGGTCTTTTGCACAGTACTGTAATTGTTCCTGAACCTGGCAGTGTGAGTCCTGAAGCTCCTGTACCTTCTTCATGATGGCAGCGGCGAGAAGAGGGCACGACCTGTGTAGAGAGGATCCCTGGCGATGGATGTTGCCTCCCTGTGACGATGATCCGTGCAGGTGTGCTCAATGGTGGGATGGACTGGGCCGTATCCCACGCGTTTTTGTAGGATCTTCCATTCAAGGGAATTGGTGTTTCCAGACCAGACTGTGATGCAACTGGTCAATATACTCTCCACCACACATCTGCGGAGGTTTGACAGAGATTTAGATGTCAGGCCAAATCTCTGCAAACTTGTAAGGAAGTTGAGGAACTGCTGTGCTTTGCAGGCCCGCTGACGTGCCGGGCCTAGGACAGGTCCTCTGAAGTGACATTACCGAGGAATTTAAAATTACTGACCAAATCCATTTCTGATCCTCCAATGAGGACTGGCTTATGAACCTCTGACTGAAGTCAATAATCAGCCCCTTGGCCTTTCTGACATTGAGCGAGAGGTTGTTATGGCACCACTCAGTCTCCCTCCTGTATGCTGATTCATCACCACCTTTGATTCGGGGACGGTGACGTCATCAGCGAACTTGGTGCTTAGCCACACAGTCATAAGTGTATTAAGTTACTAATATTAGTATATGTGCATGAGAGACTGGGTTACCACCAGTGAGTACATGCCTGTACACAGGGCTGTCAACAAGTAGACATCCTTGTCATCGTGGTATACATGTCTACATTGAAGGACTATCTTTCCAGTTCCATTCCTCGAACGTGCATCAATCAAGTTAGTAGTCCCTTTATTCAGTGTCTTCCCTGTCTAATAAAATGGCTGTTGAGTGTACGTTTGTGGTCTTCTGCTGCTGTAGCCCGTCCACTTCAAGGTTCAATGTGTTGTGCATTCAGAGATGCTCTTCTGCACACCACTGTTGTAACTTGTGGCTACTTGAGTCACTCTCAGCTTGAACCAGTCTGGCCATTCTCCTCTGACCTCTCTCATTAACAAGGCTTTTTCACGCACGGATGTTTACCACTGCTGGATTTTTTTTTTTTTTTGCTTTTTTTTTGCACCATTCTCTAATAAACTCTGCTAACTCTTTCACGGCTGTGCGTGAAAATCCCAGGAGATCAGCAGTTTCTGAGATACTCAAACCACCCCATCTGGCACCAACAATAATTCCACCGTCAGCTTCACCTAGGTCATATTTCTTCTCCCGTTCTGATGTTTGGTCTGAACAACAACTGAACCTCTTGACCATGCCTGCATGCTTTTGTGCATAGAGTTGCTGCCAGACGATTGGCTGATTGGATATTTGCAAGAACGAGTAGGTGTACAGTTGTACCTAATAAAGTGGCCATTGAAAGTTTATTAAACTCTGGCTGGGATCATTTCCCTCGGCACCTTGTCCGTGGTCATTATTCTTTGAAGGTGGGTGAGGTGGAACGGGATGGAGAAGAGCAGGGGACAGAGAAGAGGAGGGGATGTAGCACCTCCACCATTTCTCACCACCCCTTCCACCCTTGAGTTCCAGACCAGCTTCTCCTTAACACAGTTTGATTCCAGGAACTAGATTAAGCCATTGAAAGAAAACATTAGGACACACAGAGAGACAATGAAGAGGATATAGAAGTGTTTTATTCAAACAAAAATGGGAAATACGCATCATTTTGAGACACTCTTCGAGGAAGAGGCCTTCTAGCCCAATACTACATGACAATTTCTATGCCAAAGATCGAATGTAACAGCAGGACAATTCTATATTTACAACTAACCCTGTTAGTTATCATTAACCCTGTGCTCCTTCAATGCACTCCTGCTCCAACATTTTTATCTAGATCATGTCAGCCATTGTCATGTCCTCTCTGTGGCCATCTGCTGTAGGATCAGGACTGTAGCTCACCGCTGATGCCCAGCGGACCCTCAAGCCATTCCCTTCGCTGAACACCCATCCGGCTGACCCACAGCTCTGAATGTTCACGTTGCCAAATGTCCCATACTCAAAATCTGTAACTCCCTCCAGCTCCGACACCATTCCCTACCTCTGACGCCTATACCCCTCCCAATTTCCATCAGCTCCTCTAAATCCTACACCCCTCCCTATCTCTGTAACCTTCTCAGCTGCTACACCCCTCCCAATTTCCATCAGCTCCTCCAAATCCTACACCCTTCCCTATCTCCATAACTTCCTGAACCCCTACACCCCTCTTTATCTCCATAACCTCCTCAGCCCCTACACCCCTCCCTATCTCCATAACTTCCTGAACCCTTACACCCCTCTCTATCTCCATAACCTCCTCAGCTCTTACACTCCTCCCTATCTCCATAACTTCCTCAGCTCCTACACCCCTTCCTATCTCCATAACTTCCTCAGCTCCTACACCCCTCCCTATCTCCATAACTTCCTGAAACCCCTACACCCCTCCTTATCTCCATAACTTCCTCAGCTCACCCCTCCCTATCTCCATAACTTCCTGAAACCCCTACACCCCTCCCTATCTCCATAACCTCCTCAGCTCCTACACCCCTCCCTATCTCCAAACTTCCTCAGCCCCTACACCCCTCCCTATCTCCATAACCTCCTCAGCTCCTACACCCCTCCCTATCTCCAAACTTCCTCAGCCCCTACACCCCTCCCTATCTCCATAACTTCCTCAGCTCCTACACCCCTCCCTATCTCCATAACCTCCTCAGCCCCTACTCCCCTCCCTATGTCCATAACCTCCTCAGCCCCTACACCCCTCCCTATCTCCATAACCTCCTCCAACTCTTACACCCCTTCCTATCTACATAAACCCTTCCAGCTCCTACACCCCTCCCTATCTCTGTAACCTTCTCCACACTCCACACCACACACCACTGCCTATCTCTGTAACTCCTTCTGGCCCCTTCAGACACATTAGGCCTGACCCGACTCCTGTGATGTGCTGTGGACACATTACAATGACAACAAGTGCAACCTTTCCAAAGTTCTTCCAATTGGTCAAGGACCTCATCCTCTCTATCTCCTTTGGACTATCGAGGGCAGGGTGATGGATCTTAACAAGGTCCCCCGTGGCAGGCTAGTCAGAGTAAACTGGCCAATTGGATTATGAACTGTTGGCAGGAGTGAGAGTGGTTGTAGTGCACAATTGTTTGTCAGACGGGAAGCCTATGACCTGTCGAGTTCCACAAGGTTCAGCGGTGGGACTCCTGATGTGCCTAAGACTTTTGTACAGTACTGTAGTCATAGTCATACTTTATTGATCCTGGGGGAAATTGGTTTTCGTTACAGTTGCACCATAAATAATAAATAGTAATAAAACCATAAATAGTTAAATAGTAATATGTAAATTATGCGAGGAAATAAGTCCAGGACCAGCCTATTGGCTCAGGGTGTCTGACCCTCCAAGGGAGGAGTTGTAAAGTTTGATGGCCACAGGCAGGAATGACTTCCTATGACGCTCTGTGTTGCATCTCGGTGGAGTGAGTCTCTGGCTGAATGTACTCCTGTGCCCAACCAGTACATTATGTAGTGGATGAGAGACATTATCCAAGATGGCATGCAACTTGAACAGCATCCTCTTTTCAGACGCCACCGTCAGAGAGTCCAGTTCCATCCCTACAACATCACTGGCCTTACGAATGAGTTTGTTGATTCTGTTGGTGTCTGCTACCCTCAGCCTGCTGCCCCAGCACACAACAGCAAACATGATTGCACTGGCCACCACAGACTCGTAGAACATCCTCAGCATCGTCTGGAAGGTGTTAAAGGACCTCAGTCTCCTCAGGAAATAGAGACGGCTCTGACCCTTCTTGGAGAAAGCTTCAGTGTTCTTTGACCAGTCCAGTTTATTGGCAATTCATATCCCCAGGTATTTGTAATCCACCAGCATGTCCACACTGATCCCCTGGATGGAAACAGGGGTCACCAGTGCCTTAGCTCTCCTCAGGTCTACCACCAGCTCCTGAGTCTTTTTCACATTAAGCTGCAGATAATTCTGCTCACACCATGTGACAAAGTTTCTTACCGTAGCCCTGTAGTCAGCCTCATCTCCCTTGCTGATGCATCCAACTATGGCAGAGTCATCAGAAAACTTCTGAAGATGACAAGACTCTGTGCAGTAGTTGAGGTAGTGAAAGACTATGACTATGTGCCTAAGACTTTTGTAGTACTGTACCTCTACTGTCTCAATTCAAGAATGTGAATTCACAAATTAACTAACTACTTGTACACCTATTACGTTTCCCTGACCCTCCATGGACAGTGAAAGAAGAGAAAATGTAATATCCGGGATGAAAAGTCTAGGCTTTCCAGGTATTCCTTGTGGTCCATGTGTCTGACATCCACGCTAGTTGGTCTCTGGAGAGTTGTCACTCCCTGAGCTTCCAAAATCCTCATTTTTATCCTTTTCCTTATCAGATCAATCTATGATGTTCCAATTTCATTGGCTTGTGGTCACACGACTGACGTGTTAGATTCCCATTGGATGTAGCCCAGGGTTACCAAGTTTATGTTTTATGGCCTTCACCTTCAACTTCCTGACTTAGGTGACTCTTTTTGGTCTCTTCAACTCTGACTGGTTCAAACCAGGCAAGCTAGATCACCCAGACACTGGGCCTAGATTAACACACACAAAACACTGGAGGAACTCAGCAGGCCAGGCAGCATCTGTAGAAAAGAGTACAGTCAACGTTTCAGGCTAAGACCCTTCTTCAGTCCTGGGAAAAAAGAGATGAGAAGTTAGAGTAAGAAGGTAGGGGGGAGTGGAGCAAGAAACACAAGGTGGCAGGTGATGGGCGAAACCGGGAGAGGGAGAGGGGGTGAAGTAAAGAGCTGGGAAGTTGATTGGTGAAAGAGATAAAGGGCTGGAGAAGGGGGAATCTGATAGGAGAGGACAGAAGGGGAGGGGGAGGAGCACCAGAGGGAGGTGATGGGCAGGTAAGGAAATGAAGTGAGAGAGGGAGAGGAAATGGTAAAGGACAGCATGGAGCGTAATTACTGGAAGTTCAAGAAACAGATGTTCTTGCCATCAGGTTAGAGGCTACACAGATGGAATATAAGGTGTCACTCCTCCAACCTGAGTGTGGCCTCATCGTGGCAGTAGAAGAGGCCATGGACTGATGTGTTGCTGAGATGATGAGACTGCTTCTGCAAACCTTCCACTTTATACTATAAACAGCTTCTTACCTGAGAACAGTCTCAGCTTTAGCAGATCATTCGCAGAAATTCCCAATGTCCACATTCAAGTGCTCTGATTAAGTTATCCCAGAACAAGAACCAGTTTATCAAACAGTTCACAAAATGGTGACTGCATGGACAGTCTCACAAAATGGCCGCCTCCATTCTTGTTCACTGATTGTAGTTCTTTCTGGCCAATAATAATCACTGACGTATAAAACTTGTTGTTTTGCGACAGCAGTACAGTGCAAAGCATAAAATATACAATAAAAATAAGATAAATCGGTACATTGACCATTTAGAATCTGATGGCGGAGGGGAGGAAGCTGTTCCTAAAATGTTGAGTATGCATCTTCAGGCCCCTGTACCTACTTTCTGATGGTAGTAATGAAAAGTAAGCATGCCCTGGGTTGTGGGAGTCCTTAATGATGGATGCCACCTTCGTGAGTCATGAGTCAGCTTTGAAGATGGACTCAGTGCTGAGGGGGCTGGAGCCCATGATGGAGCTGGCTGAGTTTACAACTTCCTGCAGTCTTTCTTCCGATCCTGTTCAGCGGCTCCTCCGTGCCTGACAGTGGAAGGCACGTGGACGGGAGAGCTTTAAGGTGACACAGGCCAAATGTGGAGAAGTGGGACTAGCTGAAGAAGGTGCTACGGTCAGCATGGACGATCTGGCCTGAAGGAACTGCTGACCTGATGTACAACTCTGTGACTCTGACAGATCCTCGTAATGGATGCAAGGAAGTGGAAAGTTATTCACCTGAGGAATCGTCTGTGGGTAATATGCCACCAGGACTCTCCTCTGGATCTGGGATGGTGGTGTCCAGCTGATTTATTGAGTCTCATCGGAGGGACCCCTCCACGAAGACCACAAGCTTGGCATTGGGTTTGGAGGCTTGTGTGCCTCAATGACCCAGAGAACTATGAGGGAGGAACTCTGCCACAATGCAGGAGGAGAAGATGGCGGCACGAGGCAGCTCGCAACGGCCACTCTGGTGAATGATATCTGTTATCTGTCAAGTAGGGTGCCGTGCACAATCCTGATTTGATGGAGACGGACGTGAGAGCACGGAGGAACATCTGGTGAAACTTCTGAAATGCCTGCTTCGCTGCTGCTGTTACTGTGTGGTCCAGAATCCCCAGAGGAGAAGGCCCCGAGTCCTCGGCTTTGCTTGTTGCTCGGCGGCCGGGACGGGGTCGAAGCGCTCGGTAAAGATGGTGCTCGGTGTCGGAGGGCTGGTCGGAGGCTCAAAGTTTTCGGACGGACTCAGAGTCCGCTGTGGTCGGGTGCTTCCAATGGTGCTGCATCGGCAAGTTTGCAGCGCTTGGAGGTTCATGGCAGGGAGAGTTTCTTCCTTCTACCGCCTGCGTGAGATGATGGGCTATCGGGACTTTGAGACTTTTTTTTTACCGTGCCCATGGGTCTGCTCTTTATCAAATTACGGTATTGCTTTGCACTGTTGTAACTATATGTTATAATTATGTGGTTTTGTCAGTTTTAGTCTTGGTTTGTCCTGTGTTTCTTGTGATATCATTCTGGAGGAACATTGTAACATTTTTTAATGCATGCCTTTCTAAATGACAATAAACGAGGACTGAGTGTCCTCATAATCTAATCTAAGCTATGTTGGCTGGAATCCAGGGCTTTATGCTTTGGCTCTTTGTAGGGTCACATGCCAAACAGGTCAAAAGGTAGAGGTCAGACTAAGAGTCCTTCAAGTGCGGGGGTTCAGCTCAGGGCTAACAACCCCGTCTGGTCAAAAAATAAGATTGTTATGGAAACAGCAATGAAGAATCCTTCTACATCTGAGTGAGATAGTATTCCTGAGACTTGCATGACTGGCAGTAGTGGAAACCAAGAGGAAGCTACTAGCACAATGAAGGGGGCCCTGAGCACTGCCAGAGATAGAGGCCAGCGGTGTAATGGGGAGTGAGTAAGTACAACAGATGGACCTTGAAGGTCTGGGCTGGGAGAGGATGAGATGGAGGGGTAGTGACACTGGGCTGTATCAGAGCCTCGAGGAGCAGGTTCACTGCCCCCACTATCACTTCCACATTCACTTCTCGTTCAAACTCATTTCTTTTCAATATACATGTCGATGGGGATTTCGCTTCCTGTTTGCAGAGTTCACTTGAGCTGAGGGAGGTGAGCGGGGAGGTCACTGGACTGGCAAGTGCGAGCAGCGCGCGTGGTAAGCAGCTTTGCCTGATGTGAGGCGCGGACCACGGGTGCTACCAGCCAGACCTGCCCAGCATGTGAAGAGCTCTTGGCACAAGGTAACACCACTTTACCAATTCTTCTGGCCAGGGTCCACTGGGCAAGAACTGGCAGCTCAAGCAAATACCTTCAGACTTCCTCTGTGGACAAATTCGCCCTTCGGTAAATCTCTTTTCTTTCCATCCATCTATTCTCCTCAGTCACTCATGGCTCTCTGTGTTGGATTAGGGCATAGAATTGATATTTTTTGAGTACTTTTTTTGTAGTTTAACTTTCTTATACTTGCTTATAATTTTTATATAATAGGATACAGTACTATATGATATATGTATCCAGGGTGCCTAAGACTTTTGCACAGTACTGTTTTCATGTAATTGTTCATAAATTTTTTTAATCGTAGTATGGCTGATTCTGTATTTTCTAGCAACTTCTCAGTTTTTCTGCTGCCTTTGTTGTACCTGCACCCACAGGAAAATGATTCTTAGGGTCGTATATGGTGACATATATTTACTTTGATAATAAAACTTACATGGAACTTGGATCTGGACAATTCATAGGTTACTTGCGATATGAGATGTGCGTTTATCTGCGGTCTGAGAATGAGATGACTGAACTTCTTTTCTCTGTCTTTGTCTGTCCTTTGTTCGTGTGACCTTAAATAAAATAGTCAAAACTGCCAAGCTCAAACACGAGGAGATCTGCAGATGCTGGAATTTCAAGCAACACACATAAAAGTTGCTGGACGAAGGGTCTCGGCCCGAAATGTCAACTGTACCTCTTCCTAGAGATGCAGCCTGGCCTGCTGCGTTCACCAAAACTGCCGAGCTTTTTGCCTCATCCTTGAAATCCCAAGAACCTCTGGATCACTGTTGCCAGATCCAGCATCTGTTAGTTCTTGCATTGAAAAAGAGTGAGGGCCTGTGTTGAAAAAAGGTCATTTTGACCGTAGATCCTGGGTCTGAAAGAGCAAGCCACTGCCTGCCTGTTAAAACCTACCTGTAGGCTGTCAGTTCGATCTGGGGTGCTCCTGGTCTGAAATGTCAACTTTGCTTCACTCCCCGCAGAAGCTGCCTGATCTGCCGTGTGCTTCCACCATTTTTGTTCATTTCAACTTCCATCATCTGCAGTTCATTGGTTTCATTTTTTTGTCGTTCTATTCACCGAAACATCACAGATGAATTAACAGCCCCTATATAATCCACTGCAGGCCCTCTGTGACAGGGACTCCCCGCTGACACTGCTGGGCGGGTGGCTCACAATGGGCCTATGATCCAGCCCTTCCACTTTGACTAATGATGTAGCAGCGTTCACCGAGCTTGGCAATTAGCTTGCAGACGTTTCACCAGTCGAGGTGACATCCGCAGTACGCAGTTGTTGGTGCTTCTCTCTGGGAGTGCTCGCGTTTATATAGGCCCCCGTTTGCTTGCCTCGATCCTGATTGGCTAGCCCCTACAGTTGACCTCTGACTTCCACTGGCTCGCATTTCTATGGCTCTTTGGGGTTTGTAGATGGCGTTTATCTCGATAAGTTTGTTCACGGAGTTATCAGAAGAGAACCACGCTTTTAAGGGTTCTCCTGCCTGCTTCATGTTTGCCTCTGTAGTGTCCTTCTCGGTCTTGATGTACTGAGATCAACGTCAGTGGATATGTCTAATTATTGAGTACAGGAGATGGGATGTTATGTTGAAGTTGTATAAGATGTTGGTAAGGCCTAAATTGGAGTATTGTGTGCAGTTTTGGTGACCGACCCACAAGAAAGATGTACAGTAAATAAGGTTGAAAGAGTACAAAAAAAATTTAGAACATAGCAAACAATACAGGCCATTCAGCCCACAATGCTGTGCTGAACATGTACTTACTTTAGAAATTACATAGGGTTACCCATAGCCCTCTATTTTTCTAAGCTCCATGTACCTGTCCAGGAGTCTCTTAAAAGATTTACAAGGATGTTGCCGGGTCTGGAGGACCTGAGTTATAACGAAAGATTGAATAGGTTAGGAACTTATTCCTTGCAATGTAGAAGGCTGAGGGGAGATGTGATAGAGGTATCTCAAAATTATGAGGGATATAGATAAGGGAAATGCGAGCAGGCTTTTTCTACTGAAGTTGGGTGGGACTACAACCAGAGGTCATGGGTTAAGGGTGAAAGGTTTAAGGAGAACATGAGGGGAAACTTCTTCACTCAGAGGGTGGTGAGAGTGTGGAACGAGCCACCAGTGCAAATGGTGGATGTGAGCTCGATTTCAACGTTTAAGAGAAGTTTGGATTGGTACTTGGATGGGAGGGAGATGGAGGGCTATGGACTCGGTGCCGGTCGATGGAACTGGGCAGCCTAAGTGTGTCAGTATAGTCTAGATGGCCTGAAGGGCCTGTTTCTTTGCTGTACTTCTCTGTGTAAGTGTAAGGAGAGCTGGTGTGGGGGTGGGTAGAGAGGTATTGATGAACACAAGGTAATAGATGGGGGAATGTGATTGCACCAAGGCCTGGCATAGACTCAATGATCCAAATAGGCTCATTTTATCTTGTGAGATATGGGGGGGGGGGCGGGGTGGTATTATAGTCCTGGGAGTACCAGTTCTGCATTCCCTTAAGGTTAACTTGCAGTCTGAGTCAGTCGTAATTCATGTGCATTCACTTCGAGAGGACTGTAAAGGTCAGGGCTTTACCAGGAACACACAAAATGCCCAACAGGTCAGGCAGCATCTATAAGGGGTCTCAGACTGCATCGTTAACTGTTTATGCCCTTGCATAGATGCTGCCCGAATTGCTGAGTTCCTCCAGCATTTGCTCAAAGTTTAAAGTAAAGTTTATTATCAGAGTACATACATGTCACCACACACGACCCTGAGATTCTTTTTCTGCAGGCATACTTAGCAAATCTATAGAACGGCAACTGTAAATGGGATCAATGGACAGCAAATGCAAATTGTATGCATTTCTCTGACATTAAATGTACCTATTGAACCTACTGCAATATAAATAAATAGCAATAAAGAATGAGCATGAAATAACAAGATAAAAGAGTCCTTAAAGTGAGACCATCGGTTGTAGGAATGTCTCCATAGTTGAGTGTTGTTTAAGAGCCTGATGGTTGAGGGGTAGTAACTGTTCATGAACCTGGTGGTGCAAGTCCTGAGGCTCTTGTACCTTCTTCCTGATGGCAGCAGTGAGAAAAGAGCACGGGCTGGGTGGTGAGGATCTTTGACGATGGATGCTGCTTTCCTACAACAGTGTTTCATATCGATGTGCTCAATGGTTGGGAGGGCTTTACCTGTGATGCACTGGGTCAAATCCACTACGTTTTGGAGGATTTTCCGCTCAAAGGCGTTGGTGTTCCCATGTTTTGTGCGTGCTGCTCCAGATTTCCAGCATCGGCAGAATCTGCTGTGTTTATCGGCCGCTGGTCAGGCCGCATTTGGAATATTGTGAGAAATTCTGGCCCCTTTTCTAAGGAAAGGGAGGCTCACAAAAATGATCCTGGGAGCGAAAGGCTTAGCGTACGAGGAGCATTTGATGGCTCTGGGCCTGAACTCGCTGGAATTCATAAGGCTGAGGGGAGGATCTCATTGCAACCTAGCGGATACTGAAAAACCTGGATAGGGTGGTAGTGGAGAGAATATTTCTGTTCGGGGACTATAGGGATGTCCTTTTAGAAATGGCATGAGGAGGAATTTCTTCAGCCAGAGGGTGGTGAATCTGTGGAAATTTTTTTGCCTGGATGACTGTGGAGACCAAGCCATTGGGTGTATCTAAAGCAGAGATTGATAAATTCTTGAATGGTACAGGGGGTTAAGGTTTGGGGTGGAAAAAGATGTCAGACACGATTGAACAGTGCAGCAGACGTGATGGGCCAAATGGCCTAACTACGCTCTTATAGAACGTGCCGTGGTGTTTACCTCTGGAGTTTTATATCAGCAGCATTTAGTACTCCCCCCAAAGTAAAAGACTAAGTGAGCTCTGCCACTGAGGCGGATGGGAAACATCACGAGAAAAGGAAAGTGAAGCAGAGATGTTTAAGGAGGGAACTCCGGAGCTTGTGGCTCAGGCATGGGTGGAGCAAATCAGGGAGCTACGAAAGCTTGAATCAGTGGAGCCGGGAGTTCCCAGCAGGCCGCAGAGCCCGAGCAGGGATGTGAAAACCAGGGCTGACAACTAGCGTTTTGAATCTCGCTAACGTAGAATTGGGGAAGTGAAAATTTCACTTCTGCTGCCTGAAACCACCGGCTCTCCTTCAAGACTTGTTTAACCCTTGGCACGTACTGTCGGCCCGCCCGAGGTAGCGGCAGGTGTCAGACCTGGGCCCAGTATCACCAGGGCCCGGAGAGGGGTGGGTGGAGAGAGACACACTACCGAGGGGTCTGGCTGCTGCCAGAAGCAAGTCATGCCCTCGCATGGGAAAGGAGGCCATTTGGCCCATCCTAACCTTGATAGCTCCCTAATCTTTCCTAAAAAAACTACAGGTCAGGGTTCCTTACTCAGTCCCCCATAGGGTTGCCAGCTTTCTCACTCCCAAATAAGGGACAAAAGTAGCAGTCAAATACGGGACACTCGTGTTTACCCCGAGAAAGACTACAATGACCATGAAGCCTTGTGCGGGCACCTGTGTGCACATGCGTGTATGTGCCGATTTTTTTTTCTACAAATCGGTTTTGACTTAATCTTCCCAACTACGCTGTACATACATTATTTCTACTTTATATAGGCTGTGTATTTATCATATCATTCCTGCTTTTACTATATGTTAGTGTTATTTTCGGTTTTATGTGTTATTTGGTATGATTTGGTAGGTTATTTTTTTGGGTCTGGGAACGCTCAAAAATTTTTCCCATATAAATTAATGGTAATTGCTTCTGCGCTTTACGCCATTTCGGCTTATGAATGGTTTCATAGGAACGCTCTACCTTAGTGGGGAAAATAAGGGACAAGGGCGGTCCTGTATGGGACAAACCAATCTAGCCCAATATACGGGACAATTGGCAACCCCAGTCCCCCACAAGCTACATTCCAGCCCCTTCCCCACCCTCCAGTGGCCATATTGACTTGGGAGACCTAAGAGTGCGCGCTCGTTCTGTAGGCAATGTAGCACAATATCTGGGTGGCAGGGTAGAGATCCGTCTTTAACCAAACGAGGGGTCAGGCGCTCCTTACCTCTGCTGGCCTGCAGGTCACCCTTGGGCAAGAGTCCTTAGCCCCGCGATCAGGGTCACGTGAAACCATGGGAGCAGGTGGTGGATGGTCGTATGAGCGGCTGTTGCAGATCACAAGTCCTGGTTATGTGGCCACTGACGCCAGGCAGACAGTCTCTGGAGTATTTGTAGGAGCCGTGTGTCTGCTCGCCATCTGCATTGTATTGTGTGTCGTGCATTCATTATGGTAATTCACATGACTGGGGGGGCATGGTTAAAGCAAGGGGAATAAGTCACGCATTCACGCTTTGTTCGTGGAGTTCGGAGCTGGGGACTGACAGCTGTCATCTCTTTTGTTGACGGCTCAACTACGCTTAACTTACACTTGGGGACTTTTAAGTTTCTCGCTTCAAGATTGTATATTTGTTAATTGTTAATAAAGAGTCAAATGCAGATCTGTGATGTTTGGAACAATCGTTATTTGAGCTGAAAGGTGCGTCACACGGGTATGACAAATCCATGGGGGTCGCCAGCAGCGGCAACTGGTTTGGTTAGAATTGGCCGCTGCAGTATTGATAATGGCTAGGATCACTCGTCTTGTAAAGACACTGCCCAGAAGAAGGCAACGGCAATCCACTTCAGGAGAAAAATTCGCCAGGAGGTATCATGGTTAAAAACCGTGATTGCCCAGATCATATGGCATGGCGCATAATGATGATGCTAGCACAAAGGGATCTCTTGTGTTCGCTGGAGGACTGGACAGAGGCAGGGAGCAAGGAGACCACGAGAGAGAGGTGAACAAAAGGTTGAAGATTTTAAAAGTGGGACTTTATTTTGCACATTGGATGTTCGCCAGTGTTTGTTAAATGTAGTTTGTCATAAATTCTATTGTAGTTCCTGTATTCCTGTAACTGCTTGAAAGAAAATGAACCCCCCCCCCCGGTTGATCCTGTTATGGTTATTATTCTATAGATTTATTGATGCCCACAAGAAAATAAATCTCAGGGATGTATATGGTGACATATATAGTATGTACTTTGATAATAAATTTCAAAGTTCAAAGTCAATTTTATTATCAAAGTACATATATGTCACCATATATAACCCGGAGAGTCATTTTCTCTGTGGGAATACTCAATGCATCCACAGAAAAGCAAGTATAACAGGATCAGTGAAAGATCACCCAGAGTGCAGAACACAACAAACTATGCCAATGCAAAAAGAACGCACTGTCCCTGAGCCTTGTGGTGTGAGCCCCGAGGCTGTATTTCACAGGGACCCAGTATGGATGAGAAAGCGCCGGGGTGGTGGGTGGGAAGGGAGGAACAGTCTGTGTCAGGCTACTTTAGAAAGGACAGTGCCCTGCTCTTGGTTAACCTCATCTACTGGAGTAGCATTAATGAGGCAGCTGAGTGGCGAATGACCGGGAAAGTCCCTTACTCTGTTCTGTCCATGGTAGAGCTGTAGGTTATTAACTTGTTCAAGGAGATGAGAGCAGTTAGAAACATAGAAATCTACAGCACATTACAGGCCCTTCGGCCCACAATGTTGTGCTGACCATGTAACCTACTCTAGAAACTACCTAGAATTTCCCTACTGCATAGCCCTCTATTTTTCTAAGCCTCGTGCACCTATCTAAGAGTCCCTTAAAAGACCCTATTGTATCTGCCTCCATCACCGTCTCTAGCAGTGCATTCCACAAACCTACCACTCTCTGTGTGAAGAATGTACCTCTGATATCCCCCTTGTACCTACTTCCAAGCACCTTAAAACTCTGCCCCCTCGTGTTAGCCATTTCAGCCCAGGGAAAAAGCCTCTGGCTATCCACACGATCAACGGCCCTCGTTTTATATACCTCAATCAGGTCACCTCTCATCCTCCGTCACTCCGAGGAGAAAAGGCCAAGTTCGCTCAATCTATTCTCATAATCCAGGCAACATCCTTGTTAATCTCCTCTGCACTCTCTCTATAGTATCCAAATAACCTAACCTGTACATCTTTGGAATGTACTTGGGAGGAAACAGGGGCACCTGGACGAAACCCATGCGGCCAAAGGTAGAGCGTACAAGATCCTTCCAGACGGCGGCAGAACTGAACCCGGGCGCTGTAATTGCGTTACGCTACTGTGCCACACTAATTTGAGTGTTTGTGGGATAGAGTTGCCAGCATTTATTGCCCCTCCCTATTTGCGTCTCAACAGAGGAGACAGCTACGTGAAGCTTCCCCGAGGTTCCTGAGCTTTGGTGCGGCAGAAGGGCCAGCGGGACTGGAACCTTGGCCTGGCGTCGCACTTGTGATCTGCGCCCTCCGTGCGCAGTGACATCAAAGGCTGCCGTGACATCACGTGCAGATGCTGTGATGAGCGCACAGGGGCCGTGAGTACCCTGAGCCCTCCGTGCTGATAGTGAGAATGGAGTCCTTGTCCGGTCCTATTCACATGGACTCCGGGTTTTATAGTAGAGTCCATCTGCTCCCAGGAGGATTTGACTTCCTTTATTTTTATTTACTTCGAGATATAGCGCATTGACAGTCGTTTCCAGCCCAACGAGACTACACCCATGTGACCAATTAACCTGTGCGTCTTTGGAATGTGGGAGGAAACCGGAGCACCCGGAGAGACCGCACGCAGTCACGGGGGGGTGGTGGAGGGGGCGGATCGTACAAACTCCTTATAGACGATGGTGGGAATTGAACCGGGGTCTCGGGTGCTGTATTAGTGTTATGCTTTTCACTGTGCTACTACGCCGCCACAAAGCTCTTCTTTGCAGTTGCCCCAACCTTCCCTGCTGCGAACATCGTCAGGATCCATCTCAGTCGTTCTCCTGAAGTTCCTGTCACTCCCTGCCCTATCCTACGCTCATGTTCCCCACCAGGACAGTCTCCACGCTCTACCCCACCCCCGCATTCCCCACCCCCACAGTCTCCATGCTCTGCCCCACCCTCGCTCTCCCCACCCCCACAGTCTCCACGCTCTGCCCCACCCTCGCATTCCCCACCAGGACAGTCTCCATGCTCTGCCCCACCCTCGCATTCCCCACCAGGACAGTCTCCACGCTCTGCCCCACCCTCGCATTCCCCACCAGGACAGTCTCCATGCTCTGCACCACCCTCGCATTCCCCACCAGGACAGTCTCCATGCTCTGCACCACCCTCGCGTTCCCACCCCAACAGTCTCCATGCCCTACCCCACCCTCTCGTTCCCCACCCCCACAGTCTCCATGCCGTACCCCACCCCCGCATTCCCCACCAGGACAGTCTCCATGCTCTGCACCACCCTTGCTCTCCCCACCGCCACAGTCTCCATGCTCTGCACCACCCTCGCGTTCCCACCCCAACAGTCTCCATGCCGTACCCCACCCTCATGTTCCCCACCCCCACAGTCCCCGTGCTCTGCCCCACCCTCGCGTTCCCCACCAGGACAGTCTCCATGCTCTGCCCCACCCTCTCGTTCCCCACCCCCACAGTCTCCATGCTCTGCCCCATCCTCGCTCTCCCCACCCCCACAGTCTCCATGCTCTGCCCCACCCTCGCATTCCCACCCCCACAGTCCCCGTGCTCTGCACCACCCTCACGTTCCCACCCCAACAGTCTCCATGCTCTGCCCCACCCTCTCGTTCCCCACCCCCACAGTCTCCATGCTCTGCCCCACCCTCGCTCTCCCCACCCCCACAGTCTCCACGCTCTGCCCCACCCTCGCTCTCCCCACCCCCACAGTCTCCACGCTCTGCCCCACCCTCGCTCTCCCCACCCCCACAGTCTCCACGCTCTGCCCCTCCCTCGCGTTCCCACCCCCACAGTCTCCATGCTCTGTCCCACCCTCGCTCTCCCCACCCCCACAGTCTCCATGCTCTGCACCACCCTCACGTTCCCACCCCAACAGTCTCCATGCTCTGCCCCACCCTCTCGTTCCCCACCCCCACAGTCTCCATGCTCTGCCCCACCCTCGCTCTCCCCACCCCCACAGTCTCCATGCTCTGCCCCACCCTCGCTCTCCCCACCCCCACAGTCTCCACGCTCTGCCCCACCCTCGCTCTCCCCACCCCCACAGTCTCCACGCTCTGCCCCTCCCTCGCGTTCCCACCCCCACAGTCTCCATGCTCTGTCCCACCCTCGCTCTCCCCACCCCCACAGTCTCCATGCTCTGCCCCACCCTCGCTCTCCCCACCCCCACAGTCTCCATGCTCTGCCCCACCCTTGCTCTCCCCACCCCCACAGTCTCCATGCTCTGCCCCTCCCTCGCGTTCCCACCCCCACAGTCTCCATGCCCTGTCCCACCCTCTCATTCCCCACACCCACAGTCTCCACACACTGCCCCTCCCTCGCATTCCCACCCCCACAGTCCCTGTGCTCTGCCCCACCCTCATGTTCCCCACCCCCACAGTCTCCACACTCTGCCCCACCTTCATGTTCCCCACCCCCACAGTCTCCATGCCCTATCCCACCTTCGCGTTCCCCACCCCCACAGTCTCCACGCTCCATCCCACCCTTGCGTTCCTAGCCCAACAGTCTCCATGCCCTGTCCTACCCTCGCGTTCCCCACCAGAACAGTCTCCATGCTCTCCCCCACCCTCACGTTTCCCCATCCCAACAGTCTCCATGCCGTACCCCACCCTCTCATTCCCCACCCCAAAGGTCTCCTGCCTCACCTGCCTTCTTCTCCCCTCCGCCCCCGTCCAAAAGGCCTTAACCTACGAGGTAGCAGAACCCCCTGTTAGCCTTATGGGCAGTGGGTTCTGCGTGAGTTTAGAGGCCTCATCCATCTCGTATATCAGATGTGACGGGCTGTCCGTGACTGGTGTGGTGGCCGCTGAGCCTATGAATTGTGGAATTCCCTGTGGAGCGAGGTTGTTGGTCCCTGATTATCCCAATCCCAGTAGCAGCAGCCTCACTAATCATCTGATGTGGGCTTGCAGTAGATGCACGGAAAGATCCCATTCCTCTGTGCTGGGCGCTATTGCTCAGGAAGAAGATTAAAGATCAGTTTTATTTGTCAGGAGTACTTCGAAATGCACAGTAAAAAGCATCCTCTGCGTCAACAACCACCGCTGTCTGGGGGCCGCAAGTGTCGCCATGCTACTAATGCGGGTGTGACGTGCCCACAACTTACTAACTGTGACCCGCACGACTTTGGAACGTGGGAGGAAACCAGAGCACCCAGAGGAAACGGGAGTATAGCAATTAGCCTAATGCCGTTGCAGCGCTGGCAGTCGCCAACTTCCGCCACTGACTGGAAGGAGTTTGTACTTCCTCCCCAAGACCACGTGGGTTTCTTCCAGGCGTTCCACTTTCCTTGCACATTCCAAAGATGTACAATTGAGGTTAGTGGGTTGTAGGCATCCTCTGTAGGCGCTGGAAGTGCGGTAACACTTGCTGGCTGCCAAGCACAATCCTCGCGGATTTGATTTGATTTGATGCAAATGAGCCTTCAATATTTCAATGTACTGCACGCAAGACAAATATAGCTGATCTTTACTCTTTGCATCCTCCTTACAGACAACGGCAGGAAGTGAACGCCAAACACTGGCGTCGCAAGTGTTCCTAGGCCTGACCAACCTTCATCTTCAGCTAACTCCAGATTTCTCTCTCTGGTCATGGACTACCACGTCCATGGATATTGATAGCTACCTCTGGCCAATAGCTCCAGTCTGCACCTTGGTCAACATGCATGAGTTGGGCTGAAGGGCCTGTTTCCATACGACCATAAGAGATAGGAGCAGAATCGGGCCATTCGGCCCATCAAGTCTGTTCCTCCATTTGATCATTTAAAGTTAAAGTCTGTCCTGAACCCTTGTGGCCCATCAGTCCAGTGCTTATGCCAGTTTCTGTGACGTGAAGCGACTGAGAGTACGAGACTTCCCCCCCCACCCTCCGGATAGGACGCCAGTCTATCGTGAGGTTAACCCCCAGCATTTGCCGGTACCCATTTTCAGCTGGGTGGACTGGAGCAGCGTGTGGTTAAGTGCCTTGATCAAAGACACAACATTCTGCCTCAGCCGAGACTCGAACCCATGACTTTCAGATCGCGAGCCCAACGCCCTAACCACTTGGCCATGCACCACACTCCCTTTGATCATGGCTGATCCATTTCTCTCTCAACCCCATTCTCCTGCCTTCTCTCTGTGTCCCTTCATGCCCAGACTTATCAAGAATCTATCAAACTCCATCTTAAATATAGCCAATGACTTGACCTCCACAGCTGCCTGTAGCGATGAATCCCACAGATTCACCATCCTCTTGTTAAAGGAATTCCTCCTCATCTCTGTTCTATACCGACATCCCTCTGTTCTGAGGTTATAATCTCTGGTCCTAGACTCTCCCACCATAGGAAACATCCTCTTCACATCTACACTATCTAGACCATTCAACTTTTACTAGGTTTCAATGAGATCCCCCATCGTTCTTCTAAATTCCAGTGAGTCACTGGCCCAGAGCCACTAAACGCTCATGTGGTAAACCTTTCATTCCCGGAACCATTTTCATGAACCTCCCTTGGACCCTCTCCAATGTCACCACATTCTTTGTTTAGATAAGGGGTTTCTGTGTTGTACAATTCTCGAGCCTTCTGGTGAAGATTGTATGACCTTCTGGCGAAGGTGCTCACAAGACTTTTCCAAGAAGGGAGTGCTAGGAGGTGAACCCGATGATACTTTTTCTGAACAACACACACACACACACAAAATGCTGCAGGAACTCAGCAGGATAGGCAGCATCGATGGGAAAAAGGGCAATCAACGTCTGGGCCCAAAACATCGACTGTACTTTTTTCCATAGATGCTGCCTGGCCTGCTGAGTTCCTCCAGCATATTTTGTGTGTGTTGCTCGGATTTCCAGCGTCTGCAGATTTTCTGTTGGTGGTGATATTTTTTCTGAAGTCAGGATGGTGTGATTTGGCAGGGAGCCTGCAGCTGGTGGCGCTCCCCTGTGCCAACACTCTTGCCATTCTCGGTGACGAGTAGAAAATGGGTGAGGAGCAGGGGGAGACCTGGAGTAGATCAGACGTGAGAAGTAGTTACTGGGGAATGCCGGGATCTGATAGGAAATTCGGCAAGTCTCTGCCGACTGGACAGTGAAAGAGTTGAAATCCATAAGCACTTTACAATCAGTGGTCTGTAGTGATGAAGGAAATGGGGCTGCTAGCTAATGCAAAGCAAGATCCCATAAACATAACTGGATAATAATCGCTACGTGCTGAACTTGTGATCTAGCAGCTTGAATGTGGTAAACTATCTCCGCTCCATCAGTACAAATAGCTGACACCACAATACCACCTCGGAGATGTTCTGACACTGTTAAGCCTTGATTGTTGAGAAGCCTAGTTGTCAAGACTACCTTACTGCATATCTACGGTCCTGCATGCTGCCGCTGGCGTTTAGGGCAGCAGTGAAGGTCCTCCACCTCTGCCGGTGTCCAGGGCTTCCTTCATCGTGTCAGCACCTCGGGTTTTCACCTCTGTCAGCCATGCAAGTCCCGGGTGGAGACTCAGGAATACCGTCGCACTCAGATGCAGAAGGATTCTTCACTGCTGTTTCCAGAAACATTTTGTCTGACTAGGCAGGGTTGTTGGCCCTGAGCCGAACCCCCGAACCTGGAGGACTGGTGGACCACTCCAAGTCTGGCCTCTACCCTTTGACCTGTTTGGCATGGGTGACCCCACAAAGAGCCAAAGCACAAAGCCCTGCATGGTGCCTCCAAACCCTAGGACAAGGTCATGGCCCTCCTGGAGGTTACTGTATATGAAAACATAGATTTTTCTGACTTCTGTTAACCACTCCCCTCTGCTTCCACCTTCCTCACTTTTCATTTTGACTCACTCTGGTTACCCGCTCCTCCCCACTCCCCATGACATGCACACATTGCCTTCTCCTGGTTCCCCACCTCTTTGCTTTAATTCCATGGTCCACTGTCATCGTCACGGTAGCGTAGTGGTTAGTTAGATTATGAAAACACACAGTCCTCTTCTATTGTCATTTAGTAATGCATGCATTAAGAAATGATGCAATATTTCCTCCGGTGTGATATCACAAAACACAAGACTGAAAAAACTGACAAAACCACATAATTCTAACAGTGCAACAATACCATAACTTGATGAAGAACAGTCCATGAGCACAGTAAAAGTTCAAAGGCTCTCAAATGTCCCACATCTCACGCAGACGGGAGAAAGAAGAAAAAACTCTCCCTGCCATGCCCGACCACAGTCTGACTCTGAGTCATCCGAAAACTTCGACCTCTGATCAGCTCTCTGACACTGAGTAATGAGCGCCATCTCTATCTGAACGATTCGACCTCAACCTCGGTCACCAACAGCAGGCAAGGCCGGGGATTTTGAGGCCTACCCTCCGAAAGATTCCCAAACCACAGCAGCGAACGGGCGTTTCAGAAATTTCTCCAGATGTTCCTCTGTGCTTTCACGTCCATTCTCCATCAAATCAGAATTGTCCACGGCCCTTATTTAACGGATACGATATCATTTTCACCAGAGGGCTGCGCACGCACGCGGTGCGCTGCTCTCTCTCCTCCCGCACAACGCTTTACAGCACAGGCGCCCCAGGTTCAATTCCTGCTGCTGTCTATAAGGAATTAGTACTTTTCCCGCCTTCTTCCCCCACCCCCCCCAATCGTGTGGGTTTCCTCCGGGTGCTTCAATTTTCTCCCACAGTCCAAAGACGTACTGGTTGGTAGGTTAATTGGTCATTCTACATTGTCTCAAGATTAGGCCAGGGTTAAATTGGGGTTGCTGGGCAGCGCAGCTCAATAAATTATTTTTAAAATTCCCTTTCTCTTCAGTCCCAACTTTTCATATCACCCCTTCTCCCCCACCCACTCACCTGGTCTCACCTCTCACCTGCCAGCTTATACTCTTTCCCCCTAACCCCCACCTTTGCAGTCCTGATGAAGGGTTTCGGCCCGAAACGGTGACTGCTGTTCCCCCTCCACAGATGCTGCCTGGCCTGCTGAGTTCCTCCAGCATTTTGCGCGCGTTACCCTGGATTTCCAGCATCTGCAGAATCTCTTGTCTACTCGACTGTATGTTTGTCTGAAGCAGGATTTGTATCCATGACTGAGCCAAGGGCATCACCCGAGCAAGAGGATATTGACCCATAGAACCGGAATGGACAAACTTTGCAGGGCAGTGGTGTATTTTCAGGGTGGAGCCATTTATTGGGGGGTGATTTTCAGCAGCCATTGTCTTTTGTAAAAGACTGAAAGGCTTGTTTGGCTTTGAGAGCTAGGGAAGTAAGACTGGAGTCACGTGTCACCTAGACCAAACAGGGTGGTAGTTATCATTCATCAGTGAAGAAGATAGATAAGGCTGTTAAGTCACAGTTAGGTAGTGTTGGAAAGAGAGCTTTTGGCACATTGGCCTTCAAAAATCAAAAAAATACAGAGAGGAAATTAAGAACCTGGTGGCATGGTGCGAAGACAATAACCTATCCCTCAACGTCAGCAAGACGAAGGAATTGATTGTTGACTTCAGAAGGAGAAGCGGACCGCATGACCCAATTTACATCAGTAGTGCGCAAGTGGAACAGGTCAAAAGCTTTAAGTTCCTTGGGATCAATATCACGAATGACCTGACTTGGTCCGACCATGCAGAGTCCACTGCCAAAAAGGCCCACCAGTGCCTTTACTTCCTGAGAAAACTTAAGAAATTTGGCCTGTCCCCTAAAACCCTCACTAATTTTTATAGATGCACTGTAGAAAGCATTCTTCTAGGGTGCATCACAACCTGGTATGGAAGTTGTCCTGTCCAAGACCGGAAGAAGCTGCAGAAGATGGTGAACACAGCCCAGCACATCACACAAACAAATCTTCCGTCCTTGGACTCACTTTACACCGCACGCTGTCGGAGCAGTGCTGCCAGGATAATCAAGGACATGACCCACCCAGCCAACAGACTTTTCATCCCTCTTCCCTCCAGGAGAAGGCTCAGGAGCTTGAAGACTCGTACGGCCAGATTTGGGAACAGCTTCTTTCCAACTGTGATAAGACTGCTGAACGGATCCTGACCCGGATCTGGGCCGTACCCTCCAAATATCCCGACCTGCCTCTCGGTTTTTTTGCACTACCTTACTTTCCCTTTTCTATTTTCTATTTATGATTTATAATTTAAATTTTTACTATTTACTATCGATTTGTACTCCGGGGAGCACGAAGTGCAGAATCAAATATCGCTGTGATGATTGTACGCTCTCGTATCAATTGTTTGGCGACAATAAAGTAAAGCAAAGTGAGTATAGGAATTTGGGATGTTATGTTGAAGTTGTATAATGCATTGGTGAGGCCTAACTTGGAATATTGTCTTCAGATTTGGTCACCCATCTACAGGAAAGATATCAATAAGATTGAAAGTATACAGAGAAATTTGCAAAAGTTTTGCCAGGACTGGAGGACCTGAGTTATAAGGAAAGGTTGAATAGGTTAGAACTTTATTCCATAGAACATAGAAGATTGAGGGGGGAGATTTGATGTGTAGAAAATTATGACGGGCATAGACAGAGTAAATGCAAACAGGCTTTTTCCACTGAAATGCCAGACGAACTCAGCAGGTCAGGCAGCATCTATGGAAGTGAATAAACAGTCGATGTTTTGGACCGAGACCCTTCTTCAGGGTGTGCCTTGCCCCGAAGAAGGGTCTCGGCCTGAAATGCTGACGGGTTTATTTATTTCCATAGAAGCTGCCAGACCTGCTGAGTTCGTCCAGCATTTTGTGTGCGTTGCTCTGGATTTTTAGCGTCCGTAGGCTTTCTTGTGTTTAAAATTTTCCCACCGAGTTTGGGTGAGGCTACATCTAGATGTCATGGGTTAAGGGTGAAAGGTGAGAAGTTTAAGGGGAACATGAGGGGAAACTTCTTCACTCAGAGAGTCGCGAGAGTGTGGAACGAGCTGCCAGCACAAGTCGTGTCTGTGAGCTCGATTTCAACATTTAAGAAAAGTTTTTATAGGGACATGGATGTGAAGGGTGCAGGTTGATGGGACTTGGCAGTTTAAATAGTCCAGCATAGACTAGATGGGCCAAAGGGCCTGTTTCTGTGCTGTAGTTTTCTATGATGCTAAGATGGTCTGTTGACAACTTAAGGCAACTTCTCTGGCCCGCAATTTGCCTGCATGTTGGTACATGGTGCTTTGAGTGGAAAATTGTTCAGACTCAAGAATAGCTTCTTCCACACTGCAGTCAGACTTCTGAATCCATCACCCGTTTCACACCCCCCTCTTGGTGGCGCTGCCACATTCTCAAACTCTTAACTCCGCACTCAGCGGCTACTTTATTAGGTACACCTGTACACCTGCTCATTAATGCAAATATCTTACCAACCAATCACGTGGCAGCAACTCAATGCACAAAAGCATGCAGGCACGGTCAAGAGATTCAGTTGTTGTTTAGGCCAAGCATCAGAATGGGGAAGAAATGTGACTTTGACCGTGGAATGATTGTTGGTGCCAGATCGGGTGGTTTGAGTATCTCAGCGACTTCTGATCTCATGCAGAACCAGCTCAGAGAATTTTACATAGAATGTGAGAAACAAAACAAAAACATCCAGTGTGGGGTGAAAGCGCCTTGCAAATGAGAGAGGTCAGGGGAGAATGGCTGGGCTGAGTCAAGGTGACAGGAAGGCGACCGTAACTCAATTAACCACATGTTCCAACAGTGGTGTGTAAAACAGCATGTCTGAACGCACAACACGTCGACCCCTTGAAGTGGATGGGCTACAGCAGCAGAAGACCACAAACGTACACTCAGTGGCCGCATTATTATGTACAGGAGGTAACTGATAAAGTGGCCACTGTTTGTTACGTCTCTAATCTAGTCTCTTATTGTCACTTTTGTTTGTCTCGTTTGCTTTGTGCTCGTTGTACTCCAAGTCCAGTCCCACCAATGGCTTTTACAGTGCTATGCAAAAGTCTTGGCAACATACATATAGCTGGGGAGACTAAGCTTTTTGCACAGTACTGTCCTTGTCAACGTGGAGCAAAGAGCGAGTTCGTAAATCTGGCGGGAGCAAAGGGTGTTGGGAATGGTGAGGGAGGCCCACCGCGAGAGGGGTGTGCGACCGGTGGCGGAGAAGGACTGCCAGAGACCCGGGGGGGGGCGGGGGGTTGGCACGGGTGCCGGCACACCCAACTCTGAGACACCAGGCAAGGTCATTGATTCCGAACAATTGGTTTATTGATCATTACAGAATGTCTCTCTGGCGCTTCCTGCTCCCTTCCCCTTTTCCCAACCATGATTCCCCTCTCCCTGCCCCCTTCCCACTCTCAGTCCACAACAGAGACTCATATCAGTATCAGGTCTATCGTCACTCACGTATGTCATCAAATGTGTTTTTTTGTGGCAGCAGTACAGTGCAATACATAAAATTACTACAGTACTGTGTGAAAGTCTTAGGCACCCGAGCTATAGATATATGTGTGTGTGCGCCTAAAACTTTTGCATGGAACTGTAATACTGCCACGCACACTGTTTGGTCTGAGAGCTTCATGGGAACAAGGTATCTCACTGCACCCTGTTACTGACAATAAAACTAACTGACCCTGAGTATTTTTCCAGGGTCACGATAGCTGCACTGACCTTTCGTCAATGTGCCTCTGAATGATCTTGTTACAGCAGCAGGGCTGAACTGTGTGTGCAGCACACTGTATTGAGATTTTTACATATTTTAGAGTTACCGCACCCAACGAGCCCACTCGGCCCATTTAACCTACTAACCCATACGTCTTTTCAATGTGGGAGGAAACCGGAGCACCCGGATGAAACCCACAAGGTCATGGTTGCTTACAGACAGCGACAGGATCTGACCCGGATCGCGGGCTTTGTGAAGCGTTACGCTGCCGCGATACCCCAATTTCATCGGACTAATCCCACCTCCGTTCTGTTGTCTGTACCCCTAAAGGTTTTGACTCCTCAATCGCTCATCCAAATGCTCCTTAAAGGTGAGGGTTTCTCCTCTACCAGCCTTTCACACCGTGAGCTCCGCACCCCCTGCATGACTTGAGTGATTTCCCCCGCCCTCCTTAGCCCTACCAATCAGTGCCCCCTTAACCATTTCCCCGTCTGGTAACGGGTCTCTTCTCTATTCACCACGTTCAGACCTGTCCCAGAACACAACCTCTCCTTTGTCTCTCCTCCTGAATATAATTCCCGGCGAACACACACTGCGGCCCCCACGGCACGTGATGGCTCTGCGCCTGCACCCGCTGGAGTTTAGCAAAGACGAGGAGGCAGCTCGCTGAAGCCTGCCGAATATTGAAAGGCCTCCACGGAGTGGATGCGGAAAGGATGCTTCCCGCCATGGAGGAGTCTGGGACCAGAGGGCACAGCCTCAGAATACAAGGACAAGCCTTTAGAACAGAGATGAGAAGGAACTTCTTTTGCCGGAGGGTGGTGAATCTGTGGAATTCGATGCCACAGACACCACGGAGGCCAAGTGATTGGGTATATTTAAAGCGGAGGTTGATAGGTTCTTGATTAGTAAGGTTGGGGAGAAGGCAGGAGAATGGGGTTGAGAGGGTTGATAAATCAGGTGGAGCAGACTCGAGCAGCCGAATGGCCTAATTCTGCTCCTGTGTCTTATGGCCTCAAAGCTCCACCACATCATTTTGCAGAGGCCAGGCCGGGGCCCAGTGGAGTCTTACAGCAGGAAATCAGGCCTTTCAGCCCAGCTCATCCATGCTGACCCAGGTGACCAACCATGCTTGACCTACTTGGCCACATTTGACCCATACCCCCTCTAAACCTTTCCCCATCTGCTTCTCTGTCTCAATGTGGCTAATGTACCTGCCTCAGCCACCTCCTCTCGGCAGCTCGTTCCGTAGACTGGCCACCCTGTTTGAAAGCATCGTCCATCACGTCCCTGTTAAATCTTTTCCCTCTCACCTTAACCCTGTGCCCTTTAGTTCTTGATTCCTGAACCCTGGGGAGAAAGCTGTGCACATTCACCCCTGCCTGTACCCCTCAAACACCTCCAGAAGATTGCCCCTCATTCTCCTCTGCGCTAATGAGTACAGTCCCAACCAAGTTTACCCGTCCATCACGGGTAAAGCCCCCGCCTCCATCTGCATGGAGTGTTGTCGCAGGAAAGCAGCATCCATCGTCAGCAACCCCCTCCACCCAGACCATACCCTCTTCTCACTGCTGCCCTCAGGAAGAAGGTACAGGAGCCTTAGGACTCGTACCACCAGGTTCACAAAAGCTCATTCATGAGCATGTCTCTTTGGTCGGGAAGCACAGGGGACCCGGGCTCAATTCCTCAACCAGCAACCTTTTGAACCAGTGGGGATAACTTCTCTGGACTTCAGTCACCCCATCTCTAAGCTGTTCCTACAACTTTCAAGGACTCTTCATCTCTCATTCTCAATTATTTACTTCTTAATATTCTTTCTCCTCTTTTCTGTATTTGCACAGTTTGTTGTTTTGTATACCGGTTGTTTACCCGTCCTGTTGGGTGTGGTCTGTTAACGTTTAGAAACATAGAAAACTACAGCACAATACAGGCCCTTTGGCCCACAAAGCTGTGCCGAATATGTCCTTACCCTAGAACTACCTAGGGTTACCCATAGCCTCTATTTTTCTAAGCTCCATGTATCCATCCGGGAGTCTCTTACAAGACCCTATCATTTCCACCTCCACCACCATCACCAGCAGCCCATTCCATGCACTTGCCACTCTCTGTGTAAAAAACTTACCCCTGACATCTCCTCTGTACCTTCTTCCAAGCACCTTAAAACTGTGTCCTCTCGTGCTAGCCATTTCAGCCCTGGGAAAAAGTCTTTGACTATCCACACACTCAATGCCCCTCATCATCTTATACACCTCTATCAGGTCATCTCTCATCCTCCGTTGCTCCAAGGAGAAAAGGCTGAATTCACTTAACCTATTCCCATAAGGCATGTTCCCCAATCCAGGCAACATCCTTGTAAATCTCCACCTTTTCTATGGTTTCCACGTCCTTCCTGTAGTGAGGTGACCAGAATTAAGCACAGTACTCCAATTGGGGTCTGACCAGCGTCCTACATAGCTGCAACATTACCTCTCGGCTCTTAAACTCAGTCCCACGGTTGATGAAGGCCAATGCACTGTATGCTTTCTTAACCACAGAGTCAACCTGCGTAGCAGCTTTGAGTGTCCTCTGATCCTCCACACTGCCAATAGTCTTGCCATTAATGCTATATTCTGCCATCATATTTGACCTACCAAAATGAATCACCTCACCCTTATCTGGGTTAAACTCCATCTGCCACTTCTCAGCCCAGTTTTGCATCCTACCAATGTCCCGCTGTAACCTCTGACAGCCCTCCACACTATCCACAGTACCCCCAACCTTTGTTTTTTTGAATTACTGAGTATGCCCACAAGAAAATGAATCAAGTTTGCCTATATGTACTTTGTTGAACTTTGCTCAACCCCTCAGCCCCTCGAGGCCCGGCAACATCCTTGTCAATCTCTTACGCCAGCAAGTGGTAAGACTGGGCTCCCTCACCCCTGCCCCTCTGACCCTCAACACAGGTGCCTCTCAGGGCAGTGTCCTAAACCCCCTCTTTTACTCTCTGTATACATTTGGACATTCAGACGGAGACGTAACATAAAGATTTTTACTCGTCATGTACGTGAAAGTTGTATGAAACGAAGTCAACTCAATCCAATTGCTCTTTCTAGCATAGCAGCATCTGAGCATCATAGCAGCAACTGAGCTCAGTACATCCAACGTAGCCTCATCAACGTCTTGCTAAGCAGTCTGATATAACATCCCAACTTCTGAATTCATTGCCCTGATACATGAAGGTCAGTGTACTAAGAATATCCTTCACCACCTTGTTTACCCGTGACACCACTTCCAGGTAACCTTGCAATTTGTTTAACTACTGATTTACACATGTTCTCTTTACACGCTGTTACTGCATCGTTACCTTTTAGAGTCTCGGATTTGTAAACTTATTTTTCACTATAACAAGTCACGTTTCACTCTCTGTGCCCGCCAATTCATTGTGGATAAATACTGAATTGAACTGAGCTGACTTTATTCCTTACATCCTTCATGAGGAGTGAAAATCTTCACGTTACGTCTCCATCTAAATGTGCAATTTATAGTAATTTATAATAAATAGCATGTGCAACAGGATAGTCACTATAACATAGAAATACAGTTGTGTCAGTGTGAATTAATCAGTCTGATGGCCTGGTGGAAGAAGCTGTCCCGGAGCCTGTTGGTCCTGGCTTTTATGCTGTGGTATCGTTTCCCGGATGGTAGCAGCTGGAACAGTTTGTGGTTGGGGTGACTCGGGTTCCCAATGATCCTTTGGGCCGTTTTTAAACACCTGTCTTTGTAGATGTCCCAAATAATGGGAAATTCACATCTCTACAGATGCTCTGGGCTGTCCGCACCACTCTCTGCAAATACATTTTGCCCAACCTTCTTGTTACAGAATTCTGCTTAACAAAAACCTTATTCATGATCACGTCTCTTTCATAGGGTGTCACGGCAGTACTTACTTACTGCCCATTTTGCCGCTGGCGTTTCGGGCAGCAATGAAGGTCCTCCATCTCTGGCGGTGTTCAGGGCTTCCGTCATCATGTCAGTAGCTTCCTCTCAGTTTTCACTACTGTCAGTCACGCAAGTCCCAGGTGGAGACTCAGGAATACCGTCACACTCAGATGTAGAAGGGTTGTTTGACTAGTCGGGGTTGTTGGCCCCGAGCCGAACCCCCGAACCTGGAGGACCGGTGGACCACTCTTAGTCTGGCCCCTACCCTTTCCCTACCAAGATCCAAAGCAGAAAGCCCTGACCCCAGCCGACGTAGCTCTCCGGGTCATTGAGGGACCCAGGCTTCCAAATCCTACGATAATTCCCACAGCTGCCTGTTTGTACGTTCTCCTCCTGACTGTGTGGGTCTCCCCCAGATGCTCTGGTTTCCTCCCACAGTTAGAAGGTTGTAAGATCATTGTAAGTTGTCCTGCGGTAAGGCTAGGGTTAAATCGGGGTGGGGCGGGGTTTGCTGGGCAGCGCGCTCGAAGGGCTGGAAGGCTTGTTCCACACTGTGTCTCAATAAATAAATTAACAAGGTTGTTTCTTGTCATTTGCCGGTACACAAGTGTAAAGGAGAACAAAATAATGGTTACTTTGGATTTGATGTTGCAAAAAGAAACATAATGAATGTAAGTAGTCATTGATCCCGGGGGAAGTTGGTTTTCGTTACAGTTGCACCATTAAATACATAAGCTTAGCTTATATACGTAGACTGTATTCACATAAAGTGACAGCAGGTGTACAAGTATCTGTGCATAAGGTGACTCTGACAGGAAATGATAAAGTCATGGTGGTTGGGGGGTGTGGTGGAATGGGTTAACGGGTGGAGGTGTTGATCAGCCTGATGGTTTGGGTGGAGAGTAACTGGTTTTGAGTCTGGAGGTCCTGGCCTAGCCGCCTCCCTGGTGGGAGTGGGACAAAGAGACCGTGAGCGGGGTGGGTGGGACCCTTCACGATGTTGCTGTCTTCTCCGGCACCTTTCTGCGTGTACTGTGCGTCCTTGATGGCGGGGCCAAGAACAGTGATGTCTCTCCGCTCTTCTTTCCTTGCGAGGTTCGCCTGACTCTCCCGGGTGAGGGGGGAGCTCTCTCTGGTGCCTGTGCGGAAGAGTTCGGGGGGAAACTGAATCGCTTGGCAATGGGAGGGATCCCGGCCCAACTCCCGACGAGTCCTGACGAAGGGTCTCGGCCTGAAACGTCGACTGCGCCTCTTCCTAGAGATGCTGCCTGGCCTGCTGCGTTCACCAGCAACTTCGATGTATGTTGCTTGAATTTCCAGCATCTGCAGAATTCCTGTTGTTCCCGACCACTACGGCTGGACATGGCCGATTGCCTAATTGACTTATTTATTAAGATACAGCGCAGAATAGGCCCATCAAACCGCGCCACCCAGCAATCCCCCAACTTACCCTGGCCTAATCGCGGGACAATTTACAATGACCAATTAACCCGCTAACCGGTACATCTGAGGACAGTGGGAGGAGACCCACGCGGTCACGGGGAGAACATACAAACTCCTTACAGGCAATGGCGGGAAAATGGCTTCCCGGACACAAACGTAATCATTGTTCACATATCGGAGACTGGCCTGAGGGAGGAGTGTTCTGTTATCCTGGAAAACCTAAACTTTGTATTTTTAAGGCTGTTTTGTGAGGTGATTCCATTTTAATTCAAATACCTAAATATCGCTGACAGATTGCTCCAAACGTGCACCACACTCTGTGTGTCCTTCAGAAAGGTCTCAGGACGTAGTCGTACAACAGGGAAAGAAAAGTGTCCTCAGGTCCACACCAGCCATAAAACACGCACATACACTCGTCCCAGTTCATTCCCCCTAAGTTCCCATGTATTCCCCTCACCTGGACCCCAGGGCAGTACGTTCAGTTATCATGCCAATACCTTTGGGAGGAAGTCCGCGAGCGGGGGGACATGCAATCTCCACACAGACAGAGCCGGAGGTCAGTATCGAACCGAGGTTCTTGGAGTTGTGAGGCAGAGGCTGTGAACAGCCGTGCCACCTTGCCATGCGAAGGGTTAGTGTCGTCTTTTACAACACACACAAAGTACAGGAGGAACCATCAGGGCCAGGCCGCATGTCATCATCGGCGTTGTAAAGTGCCATGTCGTATGACATCATCATCTAGTAATCTACAGCTAGCAGTGGCGGTGAGTTTGACGTGTTCACTCCCCAGTGGCTGAAGGGCTTGCTGCTGATCTCTGTGGAAACGTGTACTCTGCACCCTGAGGCTGTGGTCCGGAGCCTGGGACCCCACCACTGGGGTATCCACCCTTGACCAGCTCTGTCCGGTCCTGATCAAATTCTACTGCTTCAGTGAGACACTGTCTCATTCCTCAACACCTCAGTGAATATCTCTCCCATCTACAACACTCTTGGGATGCTGGTGAGTGTGACCTTACACACTGGGAGTGCAATGTGACCTTACACACTGGGCATGAAATGTGACCTTTACACACTGGGCATGAAATGTGACCCTTACACACTGGGTGTGCAGTGCGACCTTTCACACTGGGAGAGTGATATGACCTTTCACACTGGGAGAGTGATGTGACCTTTCAAACCAGGAGAATGCGTGACCTTTCACACTGGGAGCGCAGTGTGACCTTACACACCAGGAGAACGCGTGACATTACACACCAGGAGAGTGGCGTGACCTTGTGCATCAGCACTGCGGTGTGACCTCACACATGTGGAGTCTGATATGACATTGCACACTGGGGGTGTATTGTGAGCTGGCATTCCAGGTGTATGGCGTGACCAGGAGCGTGATGAGACCTTACACACCGAGATATGGTTGCGACCCTGCATGGGCGGACGTGACACTGGGAGCGACGTTGCCCGTCGTAGACTCACAGAAGTAGGCCCTTCCATCCTGTTCACAGTATCCTCCGGCAAGTCTCAGCCTGTAAGCCACAAGTCCTTCCTCTCTATGTACGGGTGCAAGTGCTTCTTAAATGTTGCATCTGTACCCGCCTTGACCACTTCCTCTGGCAGCTCGTTCCTGGTGCTCACTGTCCCCTGTGTAAAGAAGTTATATCTCAGATCTCTGCCCTCTTACCCGGTGTCTGTGCCCTCCATAACCCTAGGGGAAATGACTATCATTGTCCACTTAATACATACCTGTCATGATTTTACAAACTCCCATGGGGTCGCCCCTTATAGTCCTGTTCTCTAAGGAGTTAAGAACCAGAATGGCCAACATCTCCCTAAACTCAGGCCTTCTAGGCCAGGCTGCAGCCTCAGCATTCTTCTCCGCACCCTCTCCAGCCTGATGATGTCTTTCTTAAAAGATAGTGCCAAGATACTCCAAGTGCGGTCTCGCCAATGACTTCCACAGCACTGCGCAATGGTCTTAGGCAGGGTGCCTCAGACTGCAATCATCAGCGGAGAGCGGAGAGCGAATTTATAAACCGGGCAGGAGCAAAGGATGTTGGCAATGGCGAGGGTGGAGAGGTGTGGGACAGGTGGCAGGGGAGGAGTGCCCTGAGACACCTGGCAAGGTCATTTGATTCCAAACAATGACCATTACAGAATGTCTCTCTGGTGCTTCCCGCTCCCTCCCCTCTCCCTTCCCCTTTCCCCAACCATGATTCCCCTCTCCCTGCCCCCTTCCCACTCTCAGTCCACAATAGAGACCCATATCAGAATCAGGTTTATCATCACTCACAAGTCAAGTGAACCCTCATTTAACTATATACATGTATACCGTCAAATGAGACAACCAATCTTTTGGTTTTTCTCTTGTTTCTTGTGGCAGCAGTACAGTACAATACATAAACTTACTACAGTACTGTGCAAAAGTCTTAGGCACCCTAACTTTATTTTATATATGTGTGTGTGTGTGTCTCTGTATCTGTGTGTGTGTGTGTATGTGTGTGAGTGTATGTGTGTATGTGTCTGTATCTGTGTGTATGTGTGTGTGTGTGTGTGTATGTGTGTGTGAGTGTGTATGTGAGTGTATGTGTGTGTGTCTGTATCTGTGTGTGCATATGTGTGTGTGTGTGAGTGTGAATGAGTGTGTGTGTGTGTATGTGTATGTGAGTGTGTGTGTATGTGTGTGTGTCTGTATCTGTGTGTGCGTGTGTGTATGTGTGAGTGTGTGTGTGTGTGTGTGTATGTGAGTCTGTGTGTATGTGTATGTGAGTGTGTGTATGTGTGTGTGTCTGTATCTGTGTGTGCGTGTGTGTATGTGTGAGTGTATGTGTATGTGAGTGTGTGTATGTGTGTGTGTGCATCCCTAAGACTTTTACACAACACTGTACAACAAGCACATGATGTCCCTCCTATTGAAACTCGACAAAGGCCAGCATGCTAAATGCCTCCTTTTCCACCCTGTCTACTTCTGAGGTTACTTTCAGTGAACTGTGCCCTTGAACTCCCAGGTCCCTGTGTCCCCACAACACTCTTCAGCGTCCTGCCATCCACTCTTCACTGATTTGACTGCCCGAAGGGCATCGCCTCACATCGTTTCCATCCACAGTAGGCTGAAGTCCATTTGCCTTTCCTCAGTCCAGGGCTTCACAACCCGGGGTCTACGGACCCCCTGCTTAATGGTATTTGGTGAATGCAAGCAGGCTTTTTCCACTGAGGCAAGGGGAGAAAAAAACCAGAGGACATGGGTTAAGGGAGAAGGGGGAAAAGTTTAAAGGGAATATTGGGGGGTGCTTCTTCACACAGAGAGCGGTGGGAGTGTGGAATGAGCTGCCAGGCGAGGTGGTAAATGTGGGTTCTTTTTTTAACATTTAAGAATAAATTGGACAGGTACATGGATGGGAGGTGTATGGAGGGATATGGTCCATGTGCAGGTCAGTGGGACTAGGCAGAAAATGGTTCGGCACAGCCAAGAAGGGCCAAAAGGCCTGTTTCTGTGCTGTAGTTTTTCTATGGTTTCTATGGTCTTGGCATAAAAAGGGTTAAGAGTCCCTGCCTTGGTCCATCTCCCTATCTGATCAAAATCTCAGAATCAGGTTTAATATCACCGGAGTATGTCGTGAAATTTGTCTTTACAGAAGCTGTACAATGCAATACATAATAGTAGGAAAATAACTGTGAATTACAGTAAGTTTATGTATCTATATTAAATAGTTACATTAAATAAGTAGCGCAAAAATAAAAAGAAATTAAAATAGTGAGGTAACGTTCATGGGTTCAATGTCCATTTAAGAATCGGATGGCAGAGGGGAAGAAGCTGTTCCTGAATCGCTGAGTGTGTGCCTTCAGGCTTCTGTATCTCCTACCTGATGGTAACAGTGAGAAAAGGGCATGTCCTGGGTGGTGGGGGTCCTTAATGATGGACGCTGCCTTCTGAGGCACTGCTCCTTGAAAATGTCCTGGACACTACAGGGGCCAGTATCCAGGACATTTTACAACTCTCTGCAGCTTACTTCAATCCTGTGCAGTAGCCTCCCGCACTCCCCCCCTACCCCCACACCATACGGTGATACAGCCAGTGAGAACGGTCTCCGCGTTGCACCTGTAGAAATTTGCCAGTGTTTTTGGGACTGACTGAATCTCCTCAGACTCCGGATGAAATGTAGCCCCTCGTGCGATTCTCGGTGTATCGTGTCTCGCTGTCAGCAAGCTGGCCCCGATTTGCTGCCAATGCCACGGTTGCTAATCGGGCCACGTACACTCACGTGCGAGTAGTTGTACGTAAGTTGCGGGGCGCCCCGCTTGTCCTCTGTTCCCAACCCCTCTGCTGTTTGTGGGATCCGCCTGTGCAAGCTCTAGCCTCCCTAGACTCCGACGAGGGGCAGAGTAGGCCGCAGAGCGCCTCACAGCTGGGAGAGGTGCCAAAGTGAGCACGTGCCGTAGAGGAGTGCGCAGCAGCCTCACAGCTCCCGGAAACCCGGATCGATCCCGGCCTCAGATGCTGCCTGTGCGGAATTTCCGCACTCTCCCCGTAAATGCGCGGGCCCCCGCTCCCTGGGCGTTCCGGTTCCCTCCCACACCCTACTACCATCGGCTCGGGGCGAGGGGATGTTGTTAAACGACCCTCAGGTTTTCCCCGGCATAGCCTGACGGGGAAGGAGTTGAGACGGGGAGCAGGGGCGCAAGGTGAAGGAGGGGCGGGGCAAACGGGGTCGTCCTGCTCAGAACCAGTAGCTGTAAGATGGGCCGAGCAGTCAGCGTCTAGATCGCTGCGGGAAGTTTCGACTTTGCTCGGTGAGCTATTGGAGGGATTATGGGATTGACTTTCCCTTTATGTTCAGGACAAGTAACGTTGATCGGGAGTGTGGGGGGGGTGTTGTCGGGGGGGATTGCTGGGAGAGAGTGCCAGTGCTGAGGCTGTACATTTGCAGATGAAGCAACACTTTCCCAGTGAAGGGAGTTTACTCCCTTTTCTAATCTTCTTGTTCCTTGACGTATTTTGCTCAGTCTGTCATGTGAGGTGCTGCTGAAGTCCTTCTCCTTCTCTCCGTCATTCTTTTTGTATTTACCCTGAGCTGTCTGTCTCCACTCTCTCCCACCGCAGAAAGACTCGACATGAGTACCAGAGCACGCTGGGCACCAAGGTGTCTCAGCGGCAGTGCCGGCGGCGAATGACCTGCCCGAGCCCGGCAGAGATCAGCAAGGCCAAAGCCATCATGTCTATCTCCCCACTCACCAAGGCCCTCAGCCTGGATGAACTGCTGAAGAAATGCATACAATCTTTTGGTAAGTGTTCCGTCCACATACTGACCGTGTGTGAGAGTGTCCCTGTGTGTGTCTGTGTGTGAGTGAGACGGTGTGTCGTTGTCTGTGTGTGTGTGTGTGTGTGTGTGTGTGTGTGTCTGTGTGTGAGTGTGTCTGTGAATGTGTGTGTGTGTCTGTGTATGTCAGTGTGTGTGAGAGTGTCCCTGTGTGTGTGTGTGTCTGTGTGTGAGTGTATCTCTTGGTGGGTGAGTGTGTGTGTGTGTGTGTGTGTGTGTATGTGTGTGAGTGTTCCTGCCTGTGTCTATCTGTGGGGTGTGTATGTGTGTCTGTTAGAAAGTGTTTATGTGAGTGCGTGTGTGTGTGTTAGAGAGTGTTTATGTGAGTGTGTGTGTGTATTTCCAAAATTATCAAGCTCTTTCCGAACTCTTTGTTAAATTTGCATTTACATTTTACAAACAAATCTCGGCATGTCTCGAATAGGAATGGTCTGTGTGAGGAGCTGTAATCGTCACTGGGTAAATTTCACACTGGTATCTGCAGTTAGAGCTGTGATCATCACTGGGTAAATTTCACACTAATCTGCAGTTAGAGCTGTAATCGTCACTGGGTAAATTTCACACTGTAATCTGCAGTTAGAGCTGTAATCGTCACTGGGTAAATTTCACACTGTAATCTGCAGTTAGAGCACAGAACAATATATAATGAGTACAAGCCTTTCAGCCCAAGATGTCTGTGCCTGCCACGTTGCGAAATTGAACTCAATCCCTTCTGTCTGCACAGGATCCACCCCTTCGCTGGCCTGCAGGTCACCCTTGGGCAAGGTGTAGCGCCTGCTTAGCCCCAACACCACCCCCCCCCCCCCGAATCAGGGTCACATGAAACCATGGGAGCAGGTGGTGGATGGTCGTGTGAGCAGTCGATACAGATCACAATTCCTGGTTATGCGACCACTGACACCAGGCAGACAATCTCTGAAGAATATGGATAATGGCTGGGGTGGGGTGGGGGGGGGGTCACCTGTCTTGTAAAGATATGGCCCTTCTACAGAAAACCACTTCTCCAGAAATATTTGCCAAGAACAACCATGGGCAAGGACCATGATGGCCCATGTCATACAACACAACGCGTAACGATGATGAACTTGGATCCCAAGATCCTTCCATGCAAGTTACTGAAAGGTTTGATGTTTCATTGAATCAGGGATTCCCAACCTGGGGCCCATGACATAAACAAGGTTGGGAACCTCAACTTTAAATACACTTACTGCTGGCGTCTGTTAAGAAAGGGTCATTTTCCCAAGTCCAGCATAGTGGAGTGCAAAGTTAAGCTTGGCCCCACCCCTCTTGTGTATCCTATTCCCTCACGGAGCTGTGTTCCACTGGGGGAGGGGGCGAGGGCCAAGACAAGCTCTGCACCAGACCGGAAACAAATACTGGCACCCTCTCAGCAGGTCAGGCAGCTGGGTTCACATTGCAGGGTGAAGAACTGGAGAAGTGGGAGGCAAATCCTGTCCAAAAGCACCTGAGATGGGACAAAGAGGCTTGTTCTATGCGAATAGGGTAGTGTAGCCTTGGACTGCACCTTCTGTTTCTCTCTTGGCGTAACAAGATGAACAACGTGGGGGCTGAATCCAAACATGCTAATTTTAGAAAAAGAGAGTGTCTCAGTCATATCTCTCAGAGTGTCCTGATGTATTTTGAGACTGCTGGTAAATTTGTGGGCCATTCTGTGCAGAGAAAGGTTGCACATTAAGGGATGAGGTGCTTGATTAGTTTGGCTTATTAAGGATGCTTTGTTGAGGAGGAATTATTGAGGGGAGATTGTGGAGGGATATTGTTGAGGGCGGATTGTTGAGGAGGAATTATTGAGAGATTGTCAAGGGAGGAGGAATTATTGAGGAGTGATTGGAGGGGATATTGTTGAGGAGGGATTATTAAGGAACAATTGGGAGGGGATATTGTTGAAGAGGAATTATTAATGAGCAATTGGAGGGGGATATTTTTGAGGAGGGATTGTTGAGGGGGCATTTTTAAGGAGGGATTGTTGAAGAAGAATTATTAAGGAGTGATTGTAAAGGGATATTTTTGAAGGGGGATTGAGGGAGAATTGTTGAGGAAGTATTCTTATATAGAGCATAAAACACTACAGCATAGTGCAGGCCATTCGGCCCACAATATTCTGTGACCCATTACCCTACTCTAAGATCAGACTAATCCCTCCCTCTCACATTACCCTTCATTTGCCCAAGTCTCTTAAATGTGCTTAATATATTTGCCTCTCCAACCACCCCTAGCACTGGATTCACACACCCACCACTCTGTGTAAAAAAAACCCTACTTCTTTCATCCCTCCTGTACTTTCAACCAATCACCTTAAAGTTATTAGTGTCAGAATCAGAATCAGGTTTAGTATCACCGGCATATGGCGTCAAATTTAATGTTAGGTGGCAGCAGTACAATGCAATACATAATAATTTTAAAAACCATAGATTACAATTAAAAATACATAATAAAAATTAGGTTAAGTAAGTCGTGCAGAAAGAGAGTAAAAAAATATTGAGGTAGTGTTCATGGGTTCATTGTCCATTCAGAAATCGGACGGCAGAGGGGAAGAAGCTGTCCCCAAAATGTTAAGTGTGTGTCTTCAGGCTCCTGTACCTGTCTGGTGGTAACAATGGGGATTAGTGCGTGTAAGTGCTTTCTGGTCAGAATGGGCTCGATGGGCCAAAGGGCCTGTTCCCGTACTGCGTGACTCACTGGCGCCTGGACGGGATGTCCAAAGCTCAGGAACGCTATGATTAAGCTGAAGGACCTTTGTACCCACAGATGGCAGAGGAGTCTGCGTCTGATCTGCGGGCACTTTCGTTTCTCTTGCCTCTGCATTTGCATCGCCTCATCTACTCTGTGCAGGTCTGCAAATACACAAGCTCAAAGCCTGCAGAAAGTCAGTAGAACTCTGCAGTAACCACCACCACCCCCCCCTCCCCAACTAACCCCTGGGCCACAAATTCCGATACTCTGCACTTCCAGTTGCAGGAGACAGTGTTGTAATGCATGGTTAATGTCCCCTTGAACCAAGTCTGGCCATTCTCCTCTGACTTCTCTCGTTAACGAAATGTTCTTGCCCACCGAATTGCAGCTGACTGGACGCCTGCTGCTTTCGGCACCATTCTCCGTAAGCTCTAGAGACTGCTGTGCGTGAAAACCCCAGGAGATCAGCGGTTTCTGAGACACTCAACCCACCCAGTTTGGCACCAGCTATCATTCCACGGTCAAAGACACTTCGATCACATTTCTTCCCCATTCTGATGTTCGGTCTGAACAACAGCTGAACCTCTTGACCGTGTCTGCATGCTTTTATGCATTGAGTTGCTGCCACACGATTGGCTGATTAGATACTTGCATTAATGAGCAGGTGTAAAGGTGGACCCAATAAAGTACCCACTGAGCATATGTCATTAAATTTGTTGTCTTTGTGGCAAGGCGTTAAAAAATACTATTAGTTGCAACTAAAACTATAAATAGCTTAAAAGAGGAATAATGAGGTTCGTAGGCTGTTCAGCAATCTGAGGGCAGAGGTGAAGAAATGACGCTGAGTTCAAATTAAATGGCTTTTTTCTTTAAATGAAAACTCTATTGTTTTTGTCAGTCACCGTGAAACAACTGTACTGTTGTAAATCCTGACAGGGTCACCCATGCCCCTCTGGGTAAAGAGAACTCTTCTCACCTCAGCTCTAAATAGCTGACCTCTGATGTTTTGAAACTATGACCCTTTTTCTTTGCAGGTCCCCCTATCTCTACCTTCAGGCCCCATGCTTTTGAGGTTCTCCCACATTGACTTGGACAGTGGATGGGCCAGTCGGAATGACCAGGAGATGTGGAATTTGACCTTTAGGTTCATAGACTAATGGTCGCCCCACTCTGCTGTTGACCTTCCTGGATGTAGAAACCAGTCTGATTGTCACCAGGAGAAATCTGACCTTCGAACCCTGCCTGGACTTTGTGGTGGAACTCCACATCTCCTGGTCACTGTGATTGGCCCACCCACAGCCAATGACCCTCAGCGTAAAAGATCATGAGGCATAGGAGAAGGGTTAAGCCACTCGGCCCGTCGAGTGTGCTCTGTCATTTGATCATGGCTGGTTTATTTAACCGGAGCACCCCGAGGCGACGCACGTGGTCAAACGGAGGATGTGCAGACTCCGCACAGACAAGCGCGCGAGTTCAAGATCGAACCGGAGTCACTGGAGCTGGAAGGCAGCGGTACTACCTGCTGCATCGCTGCAGTCACCCACCCCCATCCTTTCTGTGCGCGCCATGAGTCAAGGCCATTCGGTCCATCGCGTGTGTGCCGTCTCTTCAAAGAGCTCTGCTTTTTCCTTGTGGCCATGTCTGGTTCACCTTCTTGTCCATTCTCGGCCCAGGCCGGGCTCCACCCAGACAGGCTCCCTACCCTCTAAAGGGCACCCTTCCCAGCTGTTTCGCAATCAGCCAAGCAAGAACTTTTCTTCACCTTCCTTCCCACCTTTCTACCAAACACTTTAAACCTCTGGCCTTAAATGTACATCCAAGGGTTCTTTTTTCTCTCCAATCCTGATGAAGGGTCTCAGCCCGAAACGTCAACTGTTTACTCTTTTGCGTAGATGCTGCCTGGCCTGCTGAGTTCCTCCAGCATCTTGTGTGTGCCACTTTGATTTCCTGCAGATTTTCTCTCGTTTGTGATTGCAAGCAGAAGACGTCAATAAGCTTGCTGCCGAGGTGTGTGGGGGATTCTCCCTGTGTGCTGACTGCGATTCCCTAACATCTGCGGTCCGTCCGGCAGCCTCAGCGGGAAATGCTGGGCGCCTGATGCAGTCTCTGTAGAGAACAGAGGCGGGCTTATCGGAACAGGGAGATAGTAATCTTCGTGGGTGTTTACTGAGAAACTCTGCAACGCTCCAGCCTCCCTCTAAACCTCAGAGGACTCTGCAGCCGATGCAGGAGGGCTGAGGAGAAAAGCAGAGAGATACTAACCTGGAAATTCAGCCCTTTATGACCCCCCACCCCCACCCCGGCACCCCACCGTCCCGCACACCACACACATGCTGCCTCATCACCTGACGGCCCGATGACACTCAGGAAACCAGCCCTCGTGGTGTTCGCCATGAAAGCCACCGACTTGGGAAATGCGACAACCTCCGCGAGCCCACCGCCCGAGACCCCAGACGCTGCGACGCGGAGGTGCCTGTGGTCCCCTCGCCCTGCGATGGCTCTGATGTCCACCCACGAGCGTTTGTCAGATGTCGGAGGCACGAGGCAAAGTGTGTCCCATGTCGCTCAGAATTAGGCCCCCCTCGCACCAGCAAGATCATTTGAGTCAGAATCAGGCTTGTTATTGCTGACATACAATGCTGGGCAAAAGTCTTATGCTCATATCTATAGCAAAGGTGCCCTCTAACTTTTGCACAGCACCATAATAAATTTGAAATTATGCTATTATAATTTTGAAATCTACAGTGTTGTGCAAAACCCTTACACACGTGCAGTATATATATCTAGGGTGCCTAAGACTTTTGCACAGTACCGCCGTAATTTTATGTATTGCACTGTACTGCTACCACAAAAAAAACAAATTTCATGATGTGTGACTGATGATAAACCTGATTCTGACATGGATCTCTATTGTGGACTGAGGGTGGGAAGGGGCCAGGGAGAGGGGAATTGTAGTTGGGAAAAGGGGAAGGGAGAGGGGAATTGTAGTTGGGAAAAGGGGAAGGGAGAGGGGGGAGTCATGGTTGGGAAAAGGGGAAGGGGGGAGCGGAAGCACCAGAGAGACATTCTGTAACGATCAATAAACCAATCGATTGGAATCAAATGACCTTGCCTGGTGTCTCAGGGCCGGCTGTGTCTGCACCCATGTCAACCCCTCCCGCAGCGCTCCACCCTTGGCATTCCCAGCATCCTTTGCTCCCGCCAGATCTGCCAACTCTCAGTCCTCTCCACGTTGACAAATACAGTACTGTGCAAAATGTATATATATAACTTTCTCCCTGAATGTTGGTCATGAGAAGAGGACATACCCTGGTGAGGGTCCTTCACTACGAATGCTGTCTTGAGGCAATGCTCCTTGACGGCAGGGAAGCTGGCGCCCATAACGGGGCTGGCTGAGTCTCTGATTTCCTCCCACGGTCCGAAGACGTACCTGTTAGGTTCGCGAGCAACAGAAAATCTGCAGATGCTGGAAATCAAAGCAATACCTACAAAATTGCTGCAGGAGCTCAGCAGGCCAGGCAGCATCCGCGGAAAAGAGTCAACAGTCGACGTTTCGGGCCGAGACCCCCAGCCTTTTCCGCGGATGCTGCCTGGCCTGCTGAGTTCCTCCGGCATTTTGTGTGTGCCGGTTAGTAGGTGAATTGGTCAGGGTCAATTGCCCCGTGATGAGGCCGGGGTGAAAGTGGCAGGTTGCTGGGTGACGAGGCTCAGCCTGTTCCGCGCTGGATCTCTGAAATAAGAAAACTGAAAATGCAGACTCTGTACCTTTTTCTGAAACTGTGCAGAGGCCCCTCCTTACCAGATGGTGATGCAGCCAGTCAGAATGGGCTGCGCAGTAAATCTGCAGAAATTTGATGACAGTATCCTTAAAGAGCCTCTGCTTTGGCTCTCCCCTCACCCTCAATGGTCCAGACCAGGGGTTCCCAACCTTTTTTATGTCGTGGGCCAATACTATTAAGCATTGGGGTCCGTGGACCCCAAGGACCCCAGATTGGGAAGCCTCTGGTCTAAACCGGCCAGTGCTGCCCAGTGGGGTTGAGCGAAGCACAGGACTGCATTAAGTAAAAAGAGGGAGCCGAGCTTTCTAACAGGCCTGACCTGAATGGGTGATCATTATCAGGCATTTGGCCATTTGAATCTGGGTAAGAAATCGTTCAAAATTAGTCAGAAGAGTAATCTGTGAGTTGCATCTTTGGTTTGCGAACTGCACCATCTCCCTCAGCCCTGGAACTTTGACTGTTGTCAAAAACAAGCCGGCCGAGATAACACCAACCAGCAAGCACACTCGATCCTGCAGATAGCAGCCTCCGCGAAGCCTTGCTGTGTGTTTGGAGGGCAGCTCAGTGAGCGGAGCCCGTGCCTCGCCAGTGACCCAGATCCGTCCCTGACCTCGCACCCTATCCGGGCGCGTTCTCCCCGCGATGGCGCAATTCCCCCGGGCACTCCCATCTTCCCTTCCACGTCCCAGTGAGGTGGCTGCCCGGCGGATTAGTTAAGTCGGCGGGTGGTGGAACCTGTGAGGAAATGATGGGAGATCAGAGGAGCTAAAATGGGGCGGGTGGTATTCATGCAAAAAGATGTTTAGTGATCAGTGCAGACATGCTAGGCAAGAGCACCTGCTTCACTGCTTCAAAGCAAGGATGTAATGTTGAGACTTCATAAAGCACTGATGAGGCTTGGAGTATTGTGAGCAGTTCTCGGGCCCCTTACCTAAGAAAGGATGTGCTGAAACTGGAGAGGGCTCAAAGGAGATTCATGAAAATGACTCTGTAATCAAAAGGCTTGTCATATGAGGAGAAGTTGGTGGCTCTGGGCCTGTACTCGCTGGAATTCAGAAGAATGAGTGGGTGGGGGGGATCTCATTGAATCCTATCGAATCTGGAAAGGGCTCGGTAGAGTGGATGTGCACAGGATGTTTCTTAAGGTGGGGGAGTCTAAGACCAGGGGACACAGCCTCAGAATTGAGGGACACCCATTTAGAACAGAGATGAGAAGGAACTTCTTTAGCCAGAGAGTGGTGAATCTGTGGATTCATGGACAAAGGTGCTGGTGGAAGTCAAGTCATTGGGTATATTTAAGGCAGAGGTTGATAGATTATTGACTAATCAGAGCATGAAAGGATATGGGGAGAAGGCAGGATTTTGGAGCTGAGAAGGAAAATAGATCAGCCATAACGAAATGGCAGAGCAGACTCGATGGGCCAAATGGCCTAATTCTGCTCCTATATCTTATGGTCTAAACAAAATATTTACAATATTACTGAAATATTAAATACACAGCAGCTGCCATTTGCTGTTGGCCATGCCACCCTAGGAAAAGGGAATTGTCTGTCTCTCTCATTATCTTGTACATCTCTGTCAAGTCATCTCTCAGCCTCCTTCACTCCAAAGAGAAAAGCCCCAGCTCACTCAAACTTTCCGCTCTAGTGGAAAGTTTCTAAGACGTGCTCTCTAATCCGTCCAGCATCCTGGTAAATCTCCTCTGCACCCTCTCTAAAGCTTCCACATTCTTCCTATAAAGAGGTGACCAGCACCGAACACAATAATCTAAATGTGGTCCAGCCAGAGTTTTATAGATCTGCCGCATTACGTCATAGACCTGGAACTCAATCCCCTGACTAAGGAAAGCCAACACACAAAAGGCCTTCTTAGCCACCCTGTTAACTTGCCAGGCAACTTGTGAGAGATCTATGGACTGAGTCCTTCCAAAGTGTATCTCTATGCACATTTCTGGATTAAACTGCATCTGCCATTACTCTGCCCAGCTCTGCATCTATATTACTCTGTTGCTCTGTTTGTTACCCTTGCTCGTTCTATTGATCTACATCTCTCTCTGTCTCTGAAGCTGTAGATTCACACCACACAGAAATTGGCCAAACTCATCCATGCCGACCAAGTTGCCTACATTTGGCCCATGTCCCTCTAAACCTTTCTTAGTCATGTACTTTCCCAAATGTCTTTTAACCTTTGATATTGTACCTGCACCTACAGCTTCCTCTGGCAACTTATTCCATACAGTACTGTGCAAAAGTCTAAGGCACGTGTATTCAGCTCGTGAGCCTAAGACTTTTGCACGGTACTGTAGTAATTTTATGTATTGCACTGTACTTCTGCCACAAAAAAAAACAAATTTCATGACATATGTGAGTGATGATAAACCTGATTCTGATCTGGGTCTCTATTGTGGACTGAGAGTGGGAAGGGGGCAGGGAGAGGGGAATCGTGGTTGGGAAAAGGGAAGGGAGAGGGAAGCACCAGAGAGACATTCTGTAATGATCAATAAACCAATTGTTTGGAATCAAATGACCTTGCCTGGTGTCTCAGGGCTGGGTGTGTCTGCACCCACACTACCCCCCCCCACTCCCCACCCTGGCACTCCTTGTCTGCCACCTGTCCCACACCCGTCCCACGGCGCTCCACCCTCACCCTTCCCAACATCCTTTGCTCCCGCCAGTTTGCAAACTCGCTCTCTGCCCCATGTTGACCAGTACCATACTGTGCAAAAGACTGGGGCGCCCCGGCTCTATACACGTGCCTAAGACTTTTGCACAGTACGGTATCCTCTCCACCCTCTGCCATACAGGTTCCTGTTACATCTTTCCCCTCTCACCTTAAACCTATGCTCTCCCCTACCCTGTGACCATCCACCCTATCTGTCCGTTGTGATATTAAACGACTTGGTGAGGGAACCCTTTAGTGTCCTTTACTCCAAGGGAAAATGGCCAAGCCTGTCCAGTCTCAAGACCTCCATCCCTGGCAGTGTCCTTGTGCATCTTTTCTGCATTCTTTCCAGCCTAACGAGGTCCTCCCTTTCTCTCCACACCCCTGTGTTTATCCCTCAGCACAAGCGTCACAGATACTCAGGCCTCCGTCACCTTGCCCTTTGTGGGATCTTGCTGTGTAAAAGCCCCTGTCCTGGCCAATGTACCTGTGATTCCGCAGTGGTTCAAAGCATCAGACCCCAGTGCCTTCTCAGTGGGGCGATGGGCCACAAAGCCTTTCTGGTGACACCCTGCCCCTGAAGAAGGACGATGTGAGATGTCCCAAGGATGTGCCAGGTGCTATAAAAATGCAGCTCACTGTAGCGAGGAGCCAAGGTCAGGTTAGCCTTCGAGCTGGTCACACTGACCCTGTGGACACACTAAAACACCCGGAGAGGAGCAGAGCTATTGCTTAAAGTCCTGCCGGAGGGTCTCGGCCCGAAACGTCGGCTGTACTTTCTTCTCCCACAGGTGCTGCCTCCAGCATTTTGTGTGGATTGCCCGGATTTCCAGCATCTGCAGATTTTCTCTTGTTAGCACTTAAAGTCCTTTGTTAGATACGTGGGTTATGACCAAAGGGAAAATGGCTGGTGCCACTTTGGCAGTTTAGTCCAAGGGTGTTTATTAGGTGCATCGAAAATCAAACTTTCAAAACTTAGTGAAAACTGCCAATACTTACAAAAGGATATTGACCAAAAAGCACAACAATAGCTCCATACTATTTTAGTCCAGCGTAAACCCCTGGCAGCCCCGATCTCTCTCTCCTGCTGAGAGTGATCAGCTCCTTTTTATTCATCACGAGGACCTACTGCACCATCTTTAATTACCAACAGTTAACTTAAAGCAACACATGAATCAGAATGTGATGCATCCCTCAATCATATCACAAAATAAACCTTAAATACAGTAAACAAATGATATATACACATTTGCACATCCTTATCACTAAAGAAATGGAATGTCCTGCAGTGTACGGTGGGACAGGCACTAAAAGGCCAACCGAGCACATCAGCTCGGTTTAGGACCCGTCATGGGAAGAGACCGGGGGAAGACATTGAAGTGTGCAGACTCGGCGCCATGACAACAGAATGACAAGGCGTGTACGAATGTGCATGTGTAAGGAGTGCGTTTAGCGAGTGCCCTCCGTCGCACCCTTCATCAGAGTTGATTAGTTTGCAAGTTCTGAGAACATGCACAAGGCAGCAAACGACAAATTCCATCGTATTCGTTCATCGTTGTCAGGTGGCGTTCATCGGAGGGTGATGAGCAAGAGGGACTGGAGGTCGGGCTCACCTCCAGAGGAGCGGCCTCCCAGTCTTGCTCCTCCACCACTCAGTGAGAGCATGGTGACTCGACCTCTGGCCTTGGACCTGCCCCGGAGATCGCGGGCAAGGTGGGCACAGGTCATGGCCAAGGTGATGCTCCTTTAAGGCTTTGCCCACCGCCCTGGAGACCCGAACACGCTGGGAGCCGCATAGCAGCACCCGGAACCCAGCAGAAGTTTCTTGGAGTTACACGCTGACAGGGTGGCATTGGCTGCTGAATTCAGAAAGGGAGAAGAGCAAGATGGCTGTCTGGAACAGGAAACTACACGGGCAGGGGTGGATGGTGTAATCGACCTGGTGTTTCGACATGCTGACCATTCAGAGGTGGAGGAAGCAGGGCAGGGGACTGTGTTCGAAGCTCTGGAAGCCGAGGTGACTGCCTCCCTAGGGCAAACACCTGCACTTCCTGTGCCACACTCGGAGTGTTTCCCTGAGAGAAAGGGGCATTTCGGACTCTGTGTCCACCCGGCGGGGTGGCAGCTACATCAGAAAGTTTAGTTAGTCGAGCTGATGAGGCTTGTGTGAACGCAGTGGCTTCCCAGTGGGCTCAGTGATGTTAGACATGAGCTGATCCTGTGGTGATGAGTCTGGTGCAGAAAATTAACACTGGGGATCCTATTGAACAGCACAGCAGCCGCAGAGGGCTGAATGGCCTCTTGCCTCTGGTGGCTCGGTCGCGTGGTGGTTAGCCCAACGCTTTGCAGTACCAGATGTACCATCAGTTGGGGTTTGATTCCCACTGCTGTCTGTAAGGAGTTCGTACGTTCTCCCCGTGACCGTGTGGGTTTCCTCCAGGTGCTCTGGTTTCCTCCCACAGTCCAAAGGTGTGCAGTTAGGGTTAGGGTTAGTGAGTCGTGGGCATGCTGCCTTAGCGGCTGAAGTGTGGCGACACTTGTAGGCTGCAAAAAATAAAACAAATTTCATGACATACGAGGGGTGATTGATAAGTTCGTGGCCTAAGGCAGAAGGAGTCAATTTTAGAAAACCTAGCACATTTATTTTTCAACATAGTCCCCTCCTACATGTACACACTTAGTCCAGCGGTCGTGGAGCATACGGATCCCTTCGTTGTAGAAGTGGTCCACAGCAGGGGTGATTGATAAGTTTGTGGCCTAAGGTAGAAGGAGATGTGTTATTAACTTCAAACTTTCTGCATTTTCACTCAAAGAGTTGAACTGCATATGCATGTAACGAGAGCTGTATAACTCATCTCCTACCTTAGGCCACGAACTTATCAATCACCCCCCCCCCCCCCCCGCTGTGGACCACCTGGAGGTTCAAGACGCTCTCGTGCAAATACACAAGCACGATTGCCGTATCTACTGTGCTTCTGAATCCATGGTTGTGACACAAGTGACCTTGCCCGGTGTCTTGGGGCTGAGTGTGCCCCCCTCCCCCTGGCACTCCTTCCCTGCCACCTGTCCCTCACCCCTCCCACGGCACTCCACCCTCATCATTCCCGACATCCTTTACTCTCTCCAGATTTACGAACTTGATTCCCGCTCCACGTTGACAAATGTGACAAATGCAGTACCGTGCAAAAGTGTTAGACCCCTTGCAATATATATATATCTGTGTGTGTGTGTGTGTGTGTGCCTAAGACTTTTGCGCAGTAGGTATGTTAATATAATTGTCAAATACCCTGTAATTAATTATGTGTTAATGAATCGTGGTCAGTATAGATGTGAATGAACTGGAGGTCTCTCTCCACACTGTAAACATTATGACTACTTTGTTTCAGATTTCCATCAGCTACAGTATTTGTGTGACACCTCGTGCCTCTCACGTTATTCCGCTGACTACAAAGCAGTGAATTTCCGCCTCAGAGTGGAACCTGTTGAGCCCACCGCACGCCCGCGTTGTCATCTGAGGGTGACTTCCGCGCCGTGTCGGGCGCTGGGCTCCCACCCTGGGCGGACCCCTTGTGACGTGTGATTTCGTGTCTCCCCAGATGTGGACGGGAATCTGCGGTGCGGCAGCGAGACTGTGAACGTGACACTGATGATGCACATCTGGATCATCCCGTCGTCGGAATTCGCCCACAGGCTCCTGGTGCTATATCCTTTCAACCAGCTGCGGCCAGAGACCGCCCTGAAACAGTTCACACAGGGTGCTCGGTGAAGGGAGTTAGCAAAATCTATCTGCATTTAGTGTTGGCAATCAACGAGTCTCAAAACATGGATGTTAATGGCAGTATCATACACTCGGTGACCACTTTAGTACAAATCATCTCCACCTAATAAAGTGGCCACTGGGTGTATATTTGTGGTCTTCAGTTGCTGTAGCCTGTCCACTTTAAAGTTCGACATGTTGTGCATTCAGAGATGCTCTTCTGCACACCACTGTTGTAACGCGTAGTTATCTGAGTTACTGTCACCTTCCTGTCAGCAGGAACTGGTCTGACTATCTTCCTCTGACTTTTCTCTCAACAGGGTTGGGGTCGGCAGTTCGGGGAGGAATTAAGGTTAGGATTCGGGTTGGAGTCGGGGTTCAAGGTGGATTTAGGGGCTGGAGTCAGGGCTCAGGATGGATTTGGGTTCCGGGTTGGAGTCAAGGGTGCGGAATGGATTTAGGGTTTGGATTCAGGATGGGTTTAGGATTAGGGTACAGGTTGGTCTTGGGGTTCAAGATGGATTTGAAGTTAGGATACTAGTTGGAATCAGCATTGGGGATGGATTTAGGGTTTGGATTCCAGGCCCAGGATGGATTTAGGGTTAGGATTCGGGATGATGTTCAGGGCTCAGAATGGATTTAAGGTTTGGACGGGATGGTGTCCGGGCGAGATGGATTTAGGGTTTGGGTTCGCATTGGTGTCGGGACTTGAGATAGAGTTTGGGTTGGAGTTGGGGCTAGGAATGGATTTAGGGTTTAGATTTAGGTTTCAGATGGACTTAGGGTTTGGATTTGGGTTGGATTCAGGGTTTGGGGTGGATTTAGGATTTGGATTTGGGTTGGTGTCGGGGCTCGGGCTGGATTTAGGGTTAGGATTCGGGATGGTGTCTGGGCGGGAAGGATTTAGGGCTTGGGTTCGTGTTGGTGTTGGGACTAGGGATAGAATTCGGGTTGGAGTATGGGGTCAGGATGGATTTAGGGTTTGGATTCAGGGCTCAGGATGGATTTAGGGTTTGGATTCAGGATAGAGTCTGGGCTTGGGATGGACTTATGGTTTGGATTTGGGATGGTGTCAGGGCTCGGGATGGATTTAGGGTTAGGATTCGGGTTGGATTTAGGGTTGGGATTCAGGGTTTGGGATGGATTTAGGGTTTGGATTCAGGTTGGGATTCAGGTTGGAGTCTGGGCTCGGGATAGATATAGGGTTTGGATTTGGGATGGTGTCGGGGCTCGGGATGAATTTAAGGTTAGGATTCGGGTTGGATTTAGGGTCGGGATTCAGGTTGGAGTCTGGGCTCGGGATGGATTTAGGATTTGGATTTGGGATGGTGTCGGGGCTCGAGATGAATTTAGGGTTAGGATTCAGGATGGATTTAGGGTTTGGTTTCGGGATGGATTTTGGATTTGGATTTGTCTTGGTGCCAGGGTTTGGGATGGATTTGGGTTTGGGATTCGAGTTGGATTCAGGGTTCAGTATGAAGTCAGCGTTCAGACTGAAGTTAGGATTTGGGTGTCAGTGTGCGTGCAGTGGAAACCTTATCCCTCCCGCTTGTGTTTGCTGTGTTCTTACTGGAGGATCTGTTTTCTCACAGTCTCTGCCCCACTGATTCGGCCCACGCCTTCAGTAGCCTGATCCCACTCCACTCGCGTTTAATGGGGTTTCTGCTCTACAATGATGAGACCCGTCATAAATTGGAAGATTGCTTCGGGAGCACCTCCACACTATTCGCCATAAGCAGGACTTCCTGGGGCCAAACATCTTAATTCCATTTCCCGTTCCCATTCCAACATGTCAGTCCATGGTCTCCTCTTGTACCAAGATGAGGCCACCCTCAGGGTGGAGGAGCAACACCTTATATTCCGTCTGGGTAGCCTCCAACATGATGGCATGAATATTGATTTTTCCTTCCTGTAAACAATTATTAATTCTCCCCCCCCCCATCTCTCACTCGGACCTTTTTCCTCTTCTCACCTGCCTGTTACCTCCCCCTGGGTCCCCTCCTCCTTACCCTTTCTCCTGTGGTCCACTCTCCTCTCCTATCAGATTCCTCCTTCTTCACTCCTTGACCTTTCCCACCCGCCTGGCTTCACCTATCACCTTCTAGCTTCTATCCTTCCTCTCCCCTCTTTATAAAGGCGTCTCTCCCCTTCCTTCTCAGTCCTGAAGAAAGGTCTCGGCCCAAAATGTTTACTATCTATCCAATTCCATAGATGCTGCCTGACCTGCTGAGTTCTCCAGCTTTTCGTGTGTGGTTCTATGCTCTACTGTTCATTAGTGTAGGATGCGGGTCCCGAGTATTGTATGTATGTACAGGGAGGGGGCAGTGGGGGAGGTTTGAGCTTTGTTAGGATCACGGGCAATGCGGGGGTGTCTGCGGGATAAGAGAGGAGAGGTTTTCGCTCGTGCTTATGTTGAATCAGACCCAGAGGTCCGAACATTCGGGGTGGGGTGAGGGTCACGGCCTGGATCTTGGGCAATTGGTTTGCAGGAGGATGAGGGACAGGTCTGGGTTGATTTTAGTGTTAGAGGAGGGAGTGGGTGCGGGTAGGCCGGTCAAGTGTGGAGGTCAGGATCATGGGACATTAGGATTGGGTCAGGGGGTGGGGTTGAGTGTGGAGTGTCATGGCAAAGGGTTGTTAGGGTTAGGGATGGGGACAAATGTTAAGGATGTGGCATGTGGGACATTAGTGTTAGGAGAGGGGGCAAGTGTAGATTGGAGTTAGCGTTAGGTCCCTTCTAGGTTGCCACCAGGCTGATTCACCCTCTGACCCTTCCTCAACCTCTCATCAGTCCTGACGAAGGGTCTCGGCCTGAAACGTCGACTGCGCCTCTTCCTATAGATGCTGCTTGGCCTGCTGCGTTCACCAGCAACTTTGATGTATGTTGCTTGAATTTCCAGCATCTGCAGAATTCCTGTTGTTTGCTTCTCATCAGCAGATGTTACTTTGCGACAGATTAATGTATTTGGTGGCAAGACTCAAATATTGATAATGGGGACACTCTGTGGTCCCTACTCCGTTGGTAACTGAGAGGGGAAGTCCTCACGGGTGTGAGAGATCCCGTTTCTCCTTTGAAGAACAGTGTTCAGAGAACTGACGCCTTGCAAAAAATTACTTCGAGGTCCCTGAGTGATAGATAAGCGTATCTGTTTCCTGCTTAGATAGAGTTTCAAAACTCCCTACAAGCTCAGTAACCTTGTACAGTACAGCATAGCACTTCTGATAACCACAGTGTTTCTTAACCTCTTAGTGAATGGGTCAGTATGTTGTAACAACAGGGAAAACTTCCCTCCTTTTCGTATGGTTTGATTAGGCATGTAACCTCACTCTGGGAAGACAGGAGAGGAAGGGGGTCCTTGTAGACTCTCTCACCGACCTTTTCCTGGTAGCCAGCCATTTTAATTCCACTCCTCATTCCCATTTTGATATGTCCATGGCCTCCTCTACTGCCACGACGAGGCCTCTCTCAGGCTGGAGAAGCAACACCTCATACACCTTAGCCTTGAGATGGTGGCATTAAAGGGTGAACATTTGCCTACAACCCCAATGGGAATCATCAAATATTCCCCGGTTAGGACTAGGACAGCTGAAATCCAGTCACAGCCATGGGTACTTCAGTAAACAACATTGTTTTTAATATATTGTAATGTGCTGCTGCCACAAAACAACAAATTCCAATGATATTAAACCCGATTCTCATTCTGATTCATTCCTCCTAGCCTCTAACTTGGCAACATGAACAACCTCTGGTTATTTCAATGCCTCCCTGCTCTCTCTTTCTCTATTCCCATTCCAGCTTACCTCTTACCCCTTCTCTTCTCCTCACCTACCTATTTCCTCCTCTGGTGATCCTCCCTCTCCCTTTCTCCTATGCTCCACTCTCCTCTCCTATCAGATTCCTCCTTCTTCAGCCCTTTACATTTTCCACCTATCACCTCCCAGTTTCTTACTTAATCCCCCCTCTCCCACCCACCCACCTATCTTCCCTCTCACCTGGCGTCACCTAAGGCCTGCCAGCTTGCACTGGCTACGTCTCTCCCACCCTTCTTATTCTGGCTTTTTCCCCCTTCCTTTCCAGTCTCAGTGAAAGGTCTTGGCCTAAAATGTCGACTGTTTATTCCTCTCCGGGGATGCTGCCTGACCTGCTGAGTTCTTCCAAAACTTTGTCCATGTAGCTCTGGATTTCGAACACCTTCTGTTTCTCACTGCCCGTTCACTCTCTTGGCTCATTGGTTGAGATAACCCCATCTTAATTTGATAATCACGGAGTGACAGAAAGGTCGACAGCACCAAACGAGCCCATTGAATTCATACTGGTTCGATATGGAATCAGTTGTTTGTCCCGATTCCCCCTTCCGTATAACCAGAGCTTCTCATTCCTGGAATAATTTGTTGGCTGACAGAAGCCAGTCTACATTTTGGCTGTTTTATGTGGACCTCCCCCCGCAATCCTTGACAATTTTTGGTGGGGGTGATCTCAGGAGAGAATCCCTTTCTATTGCGCTATTTAGCTTTGGGGTCAGGTGGTATCATCTCTCTTCACCCTGAACACTGCACCTTCCAAGCGGACTCTTGTAGGGGGCGGGTTAGGCGAGAGTAACTGACCCCTCGACCTCCAGTTGTGGTCACCACCAGTCCTGAGGTTCCCAACATCCAGTTTTCCCAAGGCCAGCTCCAAACGCTTTAAACAATCAATGTTCTGGGTCGAGACCATGACCGGGAATTCTTTTCTACCCGGATTTGTCCGGGTGAAGAGCCTCAGATCGAAAGGTCGGCTGTTCATTTCCCTCCACAGATGCTGCCTGACCTGCTGAGGTCCTCCAGCATTTTGTGTGTGTTACCCAAGATTTTCCAGCATCTGCAGAATCCCCCTGTGACTTTGGTGTTGCGATGGGGGACAAAGAAATGGCCCGCGAACATTAGTAAGTATTTTGGGTCAGTCCTCACTGAATTACAGAAATTTAAGAGTGTCGGGAGCCAGGAATGAGTGCAGTCGCTGTTACTAAGGAGAAGGTGCTTGGGAAACGGAAAGGTCTGAATGTAGATAAGTCACCTGGATCAGATGGACTACACCCCAGAATAGCTAAAGAGATTGTGTAACCATTAATAATGATCTTTCAAGAATCACTAGAATCTGGAATGATTTCTGAAGGACTGAAAAATTGCCAATGTCACTCCACTCTTCAAGAAGGGAGGGAGGCAGAAGAAAAGAAAACATAGGCCAGTTACTGACTTCACTGGTTGGAAAGATGTTGGAGTCCATTATGAAGGATGAGGTTTTGGAGGCACATGATAAAATAGGCCAAAGTCAGCACGATTTCCTTCAGGAGAAATCTTGCCTGACAAATCTGCTGGAATTCTTTGAGGAAATAACAAGCAGGATAGACAAAGGAGAGTCAGTGGATGTTGTTTACATGGATTTTTCATAAGGCGATACGTGAGGCTGCTTACCAAGAACACATGGTATTACAGGAAAGATAAGACTAGCATGGATAGAAGGTTGGCTGATGGGCAGGAGGTAAAGAGTGGGAACAATATAGGGCTTTCCTGGTTGGCTGCCAGTGACTAATGGTGCTCTGCAGGGGTTGGTGCTGGGACTGCTTGTTTTCATATGTGTGTGATTTAGATGACAGAATTGATGGCTTTGTGACCAGTTTGCAGCCAATATGAAGATAGGTGGAGGGGCAGGTAGTACTGAAGCAGCAGGGAGTCTGCAGAAGGACAGACAGATTGGGAGAACGGACAAAGAAGTGGCAGATGGAATGCAGTGGGGGGAAGCGTATGGTGAGGCACCGTGGTAGAAGGAATAAAGATTTTTTTTTTAAGCGTGTTGTACCAGACATTCAGCCATTCTTGTCTGGTACGTGGTGTCAGGATTAACCGGGTCACGTTATGAACGTTCCTGACTCGAACCTTTGTATTTTTTACGAGGCCGAGTGGCCAGCTCGACACTCAACCCGGCACGGATGGAAAGCATGCTCGGGGGTGGCCCGACCAGGATTCGAACTCGGGAACCTTCGCTCTGGAGTCCGGCGCTGATCTCACTGAGCCGCCAGCCGGCCGGAATAAAGATGCAGACTATTTTCTAAACGGGGAGAAAATTCAAAAATCAGAAGTGCAGATGTTCCTGGAATGAAAAGGATTAATGTATGAGGAAGGTTTGCTGGCTCTGTGACTGTACTCGAGGGAATTTAGAAGAATGGTGGGGGGAGATTTCTTTGAGGAAATAACGGGCAGGATAGACAAGGGAGAGTCAGTGGATGTTGACAAGGGAAATCTCATTGAAAACAATCAAATATTGAAAGAGTGGACCACCAGAGATGAGACAGCCCATCGAGAACAGGAGCAGGTACTGAGCTGGCTTCAGAGCACCAATATTGGAGTCAAAGATCAGATTCAAACTTCTTGAACTTCCTGTAATGGGCCCCTCCCACCCTTCTGCCAGTCCCCATCCCCCCTTTCCCCTCTCTCACCTTATCTCTTTGCCTGCCCATCACCTCCCTTTGGTGCTGCTCCCCCCCTTCCCCTTCTTCCATGGTATTCTGTCCTCTCCTATCAGATTCCCTTCTCCAGCCCCGTATCTCTTTCACCAATCAACTTCCCAGCCCTTTACTTCATCCAGCCCCCTCATGATTTCACCTTGTGTTTCTCCCTCCCCCCCCCCACCTTTTAACTCTACTCCACATCTTTCTTTCTCCAGTCCTGCTGAAGGGCCTCGGCCCCAAACGTCGACTGTTTACTATCTTCCGTAGATGTCTGCCTGGCCTGCTGAGTTCCGCCAGCATTTTGTGTGTGGCTCGGATTTCCAGCGTCCGCGGATTTTCTCTCATTTGTGATCGGATTCAAAGATGAGCCTTTTTGTCACAAGTACATCGAAAAGTGTTGAGAATTTACTAATTTATTTATTAGAATACAGCATTGGATAGGCCCTTCGAGCTGCGCCACCCAGCAACCCCTGACTTAACCCTAGCCTAATCACGGGACAATTTACAATGACCAATTAACCTACTAACAGGTACGTCTTTGGACTGTGGGAGGAAACCAGAGCACTCGGAGGAAACCCACGCGGTCCCGGGGAGAACGTACAAACTCCTTACAGACAAATGCAGAACTCCGGTGCCAACATAGCCTGCTCACAACTTACTAAGCCTAACCTGCATACCTTTTGGAATGTGGAAGTAATCTGGAGCGCCCAGAGGTCACAGGGAGAACACACAGACAGTGATGGGAATTGAACCCCTGACTTACGGCTGGCGCTGCGGAGCATTTCGCTCACCGCTACACCGCCGTGCCAGGTTGATCGTGTCTCCTGACTGGCCGCCTGTTTGGTTGCTCGAGAAGCTCTCGGAGTTCACTTGGGCTCTGTAGGCCTAGAGAGAAGGCTGGAGGACAGGCGTAAGGGGTGATCACAGGCGCTGGGCGTTCCTGGGGCAGCAGACACACACTCTGCCTCGTCCCGTCCCCTGCTTCAACTCCTGTTCCTCCCCAACACGCAAGGTCATCCAACCACCCCATGGGAGCTCAGACAGAATCAGGTTTAATATCACCGGCATGTGCTGTGAAATTTATTGTCTTTGTGGCAGCAGTACAGTGCAATACATAATAATTTACTTCCTGAGAAAGCTAAAGAAATTTGGCCTGTCCCCTAAAACCCTCACTAATTTTTATAGCTGCACCGTAGAAAGCATTCTTCTAGGGTGCATCACAACCTGGTACGGAAGTTGTCCTGTCCAAGACCGGAAGAAGCTGCAGAAGATCGTGAACACGGCCCAGCACATCACACAAACTAATCTTCCGTCCTTGGACTCACTTTACACCGCACGCTGTCGGAGCAGTGCTGCCAGGATAATCAAGGACATGACCCACCCAGCCAACACACTTTTCATCCCTCTTCCCTCCGGGAGAAGGCTCAGGAGCTTGAAGACTCGTACGGCCAGATTTGGGAACAGCTTCTTTCCAACTGTGATAAGACTGCTGAACGGATCCTGACCCAGATCTGGGCTGTACCCTCCAAATATCCGGACCCACCTCTCGGTTTTTTTGCACTACCTTACTTTCCCTTTTCTATATTCTATTTATGATTTATAATTTAAATTTTTACTATTTACTATTGATTTGTACTCCAGGGAGCACGACGCGCAGAATCAAATATCGCTGTGATGATTGTATGCTCTAGTATCAATTGTTTGGCGACAATTAAGTAAAGTATAAAGTAATATAAAGTAAAGTATAATAGAAAAAAACTGTGAAGTACAGTAAGATATATATAAAATAGTTAAATTAAATAAATAGTGCAAAAATAGATATAAACAAGTAGTGAGGTAGTGTTTATGGATTAAATGTCCATTCAGAAATCGGTTGGCAGAGGGGAAGAAGTTGTTTCTGAATCACTGAGTGTGTGTCTTCAGGCTCCTATACCTCCTTCCTGATGGTAGCAATGAGAAGAGGGCATGTCCTGGGTGATGTGGGTCCTTAATGATGGATGCCACATCTTTGAGGCATCGCTCCTTGATGATGTCCTGGAGACTGTAGAGGCTAGTACCCCTGATGGAGCTGACTAATTTCACAACTCTCTGCAGCTTGCTTCGAGCCTGTGCTGTATCTCCCCACCCTCTATACCAGACAGTGCTGCAACCAGTTAGAATGCTCTCCACTGAGCATCTGTGGACATTCACCTGAAAGGAGCCGGGGAGTGAGCAGGAGGGGATGGATGGAGGCAGTCCACTCTGTTGGGGGAGCAAGTAGCAGTAATGGGGCAAACGGCCACAGCCTATCATCCTTGACTTCCAGCCACTTATCGAGACGCTCCAGGGGAGAAGCAGGTCCAGTTCCGGGTGAAGATCTGCCACTTTGTCAGGTAACTGTCACTTGCCACTTTGGTATTGGAACTCGGTTATTGTCGTCACGTTTTCAGATTTATATTTATTTAATTTGCTTCTCCATTTTTAGATTAAAATGTATTGATCACATGACGCTGTAACACGAGGTGAAACGTGTCCTTTGCACTCACAACCAACACACCCAAGGATGTGCTGGGGGCAGCCCGCAAGTGTCGCCACACGTCCCGGCGCCAACACGGCCTGCCCACAATGCTCGGCAGAACAACACAGAACACAGCACGCAACTAAACAACAAAAACAAGCCCCTTTCCTCCCCTCCCTCCCTCCAACCCATAAGGCCGTAAGCCATGGGAGCAGGATTAGGCCATTTGTCTCATCGAGTCTGCTCCACCATCTCATAATGGCTGATCCCCATTTCCCTCCCCTGCCTTCTCCCCGTAATCTTTCACACCCTGACGAATCGGGGACCTATCAGCCTCCACTGTAAGTACACCCAGTGGCCTGGCCTCCACAGCGGTCTGAGGCGACGAATACCACACCCTGCAGCTGAAGAAATTCCTCCTCGTCTCTGTTCTAAATGAACGTCCCTCTATTCTGAGGCTGTGCCCTCTGGTTCTAGACTCCCCCTCATCTATCTAGGCCTTTCAACATTTGATAGATTTCAAAGAGAACCCCCCCCAACTATTCTTCTAAATTCCAGCAAGTAAAGGCCTAGGGCCATCAAATGCTCCTATTCCAGTCCTTTGACCCCAGCACAGGCCGTCTTCTGTGGCCTTCAGCGGACTTGTGGATTCACAGAGACTAGGCCCCAACATCTCTGCGCACATCACGCGTACACTGAGATACAGTGAGAAGATTGTCTGGCAGATTCCTCGTACAGATAAGATCATTACACCGTGCAGTGAGGTTGAACAAGGTAAAACAACAACAGAATGCAGAATAACGTGTCACAGCTACCAAGAGTGCAGTGCAGGTAGACAGTATGATCCAAGATAACAATGAAGTAATTGTGAGGTCCGACTTCTGTCATACCGCATCATTTATTAGTGTGCTGGTGAAGGTGGGGGTGTCGGTGGGACAGGGTTAAGGGGATGTGGGCATCCTGCTACTGACCCACGGCTCACCCACCAGGCCACTGCCTCCCAGAAGAACAGGGCGTGAGCTGGGTCCTAGTGGGGCCGCTCCCCTCTCCTCCAGCAGCACCTCGACGGACACCTCCAACCCTGGTCGGTGTGGAGTTTGAGGGGCGAAGGGCACGTCCTGAATCCAGAAGCCAGAGAAGCATTATCAGGCCATTTGGCCCATTGAGTCCGCTATGCTATTCCATCATGGCTGACTTATTATCCCTCTCAACTTCAATCTCCTGTCTCCGACCAGCCAGAGGACCCAGCAACTGGGGGGGCAGGTGCTGCTGGTGATAACGCTTGAGGGCAACCTGGGATCAGGAGCAGTGGGCAAATAGCAGAGTGAGGGGCGAGCAGGACCTAGGCATTCAATTGCAGGCTTGGCCACGACCATAAGGAATGGTGGGGTAGGATCAAAGGGCTGAATGGCTTCGTCCTGCCCCTCTTTTCTACATCTCTGTACTGTGACTGATACAGACCCAACACGTCCGTGTCTCGTCTGTGTAGCGCTCAGCGCTGCAGTGATTGGAGCTTTTTCGGTGTGTGAGGGTGGGGCATGAAGATCACACTGAAGCTGGAGACTTTCACCCCTTCAAACCCGCTCGCCCCTTTCAGTGGCCGATCTTCTGCCTCGGCGCACTGACCTCAACCCCCTCGATTCCCGTGTCACTGGACATAGTCACATCCAACCTTGCTCCCCCAGGGATGAGCGAAGGACAGACCACTCCCTCACAATAAACTGTAAATGTCAACCCTGGACCGATTTTAACACCTACAGACTCTCTGTCAAGGACTCTTTACAACTCGAGCTCACAGTATTATTTTTATTTAATTTGCACAATTTATCTTCTTCTGCACGTTAGTCATTTGTCATTCAAGATACAAGATTACTTAACGTCAGTTCCAGTACCCTAGTGTGAAAGAGAATGAAATAACTGTTAGCCACGCACACAAAATGCTGGAGGAACTCAGCAGGCCAGGCAGCATCTATGGAAATGAGTACGGTTGACGTTTTGGCCCGAAACGTTGACTGTTCATAATAAATGACCTGCTGGAGGAATTCAGTGGGTCAGGCGACATCTGTGCTGGGAAGGAAATGTCGATGTTTTAGGTTGAAAGACCCACGTCGAGTCTGATTAGGCACTGACGTTGTTGACCCGATCCCTCCCCAGGTACTGGATTACCCACTACCCTGTGGTTTTCAACGTGGACTCCAAACTGGAGGATGTGATGGCACAGTTCTTGGAGCTGGTGAGAAGAGAAGGCGAGGAATCCCACTGCCAGCTCATCGACACCTCCAACATGTGAGCCAGTGGGTCGGTCTGGTGGGATTGGTGATTGGATTGGTGTGGTGAGATTGGTGTGCTGGGATTGGTGTGGTGGTGTTGGTGTGCTGGGATTGGTGTGCTGGTGTGGGTGTGCTGGGATTGGTGTGGCGGGATTAGTGATTGGATTGGTGTACCAGGATTGGTGAGGTGGTGTTGGTATGTTGGGATTGGTATGGTGGGGTTGGTCTGGTGGGATTGGTGAGGTGGTGTTGGTGTGGTGGGGTTGGTGATTGGATTGTTGTGGTGGGGTTGATCTGAGGGGATTGATGTGGTGGGATTGTTATGGTGGATTGGTGTGGTGGATTGCAGTGGATTAGTGTGGCGTGATTGGTGTGGTGAGGTTGGTGTTGTTGGGTGAACAGGGTTGGTTCTGCTTTGGTTCAGTCAGGAGTGGGAGAGCAGGACACGGAGGATGGTTCCCTACAGAGTAGTCCCACATTCTAACTCCTGCACAGAAAGAGTCACGGAGATCTGTGGCTTCGAAGTAGACTGTTCCATTCCTCTCCTTCCAGCCGGTGTCCAGGTCCGGCACTGCACGGTGCAGATCGAGTGGAGTCCATTGCTGGACACCCCAGCACCATGCAGCCCAACTACACAGAACCTTGGGCGAGGAGTGATACCACCATGTGTGCCCTGATGTCTAATCTGGGTCAGCAGGCAACAGGAAGTGCCCAGCGGTATTTCCTGATTGGCCTGAATTTGACCTGGAAATGGTCACAAGCGGGTTCATTGCACGATAAATCTATTTACAGTAGTTTTGCATTATAAAATCAATGTCAATTAATTAAATTCCCAGTTTTAATGTTTCACCTATCTGGGAAATCCAGTGGTTTCTTACAGCGGGGATCTGACAGGCTTCTTCGAATCCGAACCCTGCGGCAGATGATAATTAATGGAGGGTGGGCAGGCAGGAGAAGGGGCTGTGGAGGAGAAGTTGAGCGAGTGACGAGCTGAGGAGTGAGAGTGAATGAGGATGAGGGAGGAGTAGGTGTGAGTGAGGAGAGGAATGGAAGTGAAGAGGGTGCCATGGCACAGTGGCTTGCTTGGGAGGTGGGGGGGGGGCAGCAGAACGAGATTAATACTGAAAGGGAACATGACGGGAGAATGTGCGGGGCTGGGAGAAAAGAGGGGTTCATGGGTAGCACTTTCAGAAAGGCCCTCTTGACCATGAAGGCCTAAAGGCCTGTGCTTCACCAAACTGCGCTCTGATCACAATCCTTGGGCCAAATGCACCACAGAATGCTCGAGGCACTCAGCAGGTCAGGCAGCATTAGTGGAGGGGAATAAACAGTTGTCGCTTTGGGCCGAGGAGTGGAAAGAGAGGGGTTCAGAGGCCAGGAATAAGAAGGTGGGGTGGGTGAAAGGGAGAGAAGTACAAGCTGGCAGGTGATAGGTCGGACTAGGTGATGTTAGAAACTGGAAGCTGATAGGTAGAAAAACTGAAGGGCTGAAGAAGAAGGAATCTGATAGGAGAGGACAGTGGACCATGGAAGAAAGGGAAGGAGGAGAGGAACCAGAGGGAGGTGATGGGCAGCTGAGGAGATAAAGATTTCCTGCCCTAAGTTGTATTTCTTCCTATAACACAGTCACATGGACTTCAGTTTCAGAGAGAGAGCACTGCACGTGGCCAGGGCTATGTGGGGCTTCAGCACGAGAGACTGAGTCCATATACGGTGTCCGTGACTCTTCCTCTTCAGTCTCCAGCGTCCGTAACCCTGCCCACCCCCCCCACACACATCTGAGCAAACACACGACATTTAACGCTGCTGACTAGCACACTGCAGGCTGCAGGAGTGCCTGCTGAGGGGTGCAGACGCTGCAAGGGTGCACGGCATGCGGTTCTTCTTCCACTACCGGACAAGGAGGGACCAAGCTGGGTGAGGAAGCCCTTCAGTTATTGTAGTAAAATCCCACACCAAGGGGCCTACATGAGTGGCAACTATGCTCTTGGTTTTAAGGAATATAAACTCCTCAAAGCAAACGCAAAAATGAAAAAACCGCGCGGTTTATTCTCGAAAATATTTTTTTATTAGAAGTGAAGTTCTTTTTATAAAAAAAACTTTTCCTTCCCCCCCGCCCCCCCCCCCGCGTTCGGCAGTCACATGCAGGACTGGACGCGCAAGTACACGCTACACAGCACCCCGAACAACAACAAGAAGCGGAAAGTCTCGCTGCTCTTCGATCACCTGGAGCCAACGGAACTTGCAGAGCACCTGAGCTACCTGGAGTTTAAATGCTTCTGCCGGCTGTCGGTGAGTGTAGCACGGCCATCCCAGGGGAAGGGCCTTTGCAGGCTGAGCCAGCGTTCAATTGCCTGCCCCTAGTTGCCCTGGAGAAGGTGGTGGCGAGATGCCCTCTTGAACTGTTGCAGTCTTTGAGGTGTGGGTACAATACTTCGTGGTTGTGTGTCAGTGTGCATATTACAGAGAAAAAAAACATAGTGCTGTGTAGTTTTCAAGCTGTGTAAAAGTTTACTGCTCAAGGCAATGGTTGGTCTGCACAGCTGTAAAAAAAAATTGGAGAGGATGTTGCTCTTAAATGTCCTTAATGGACCTTTTTCTACCTCCACACCTGGCAGCGCGGTATACACACACCCACCACTCTCTCTGACATCCCCTCTAATCACAAATTATACCCTCCATGTTGGCCAGTTCCACCCTGGGATAAAGCTGCAAGCTCTCCACGTTATCTGTCCCCTCTTATCATCTTGAACACTTCTATCAAGTCACATCTCATCCTCGAAAAACCCTAGCTCACTCAACCTTTCCAGAAAGTCCACAGTGCTTTTAGAGAGGGTTTCAGGACTTCTTTGGAGATGACAGAGAAAGTTTTTTTTCACTTGGAGAGCGGAAGGTGTGTGAATGTACTGACAGGGTGATGGTAGAGAGAAATACACGGGGGGGTGGACATTTAAAGGCTTTTAGGTAGGTACATGGACGAGAGATGGGCTACGTGGGACTAGACTGACCTTGGAGTAAGTTAAAAAGTCAGCACAACATTGTAGACAGAAGGGCTAGATTTGTGCTGTAAATTCTATGTTCTATTTACTTCGGGTGAGACTAGAACTAGAGTCCATTGGTTTAGAAGGAAAGGCAAAATGTTTAACAGGAATCTGAGGGGGGACTTCTTCATTCAGACGGTGGTAACGGAGTGGAATGAACTGCCAGCAGAAGTGGTGGATGCTGGTTCAATTGTAAACTTGAGAAACAGTGCATCATTTCTTAATGCGTACATTACTAAATGACAATAAAAGAGGACTGCGTGTCCTCATAATCTAATCTAACTTTAAGAAAAGTTTGGATAGGTATATGGATGAAAGAGGCATTAAGGATATGGTCCAGGTTCAGATAGATGAAACTGGGCAGCTCGGACAAGGCTGGCATGGACTAGAGAGGCCAAAGAGTCCTTGTCTATGCGATAGTGGTCTATGATTTTGACTGTGACTGTATGGTCTATAACATCACCCGTTTCAGGAACAGTTACTACCCCTCAACCATCAGGCTCTTCTCTCAACTTCATTTGCCCCACCTTTGAAATGTTCCCACAGTACAGGACACCATAGAGTGATGCCAAATAGGTGGGAAACGCCCAGCTTGCACGTCTCCATCCTCCCCAGGCACGCTTTCTGGCCCTTAGGATGTGAGGCCTTCGCAAAACAGCTCTATATTTTGGCCTTTAGCTCCCTTATAGCTAGGAGGGCGCTTTTGTTTAAATGGAAAATTGTTTTTCCTCCTGCTCATGCTCAATGGTTATGCGAGGTTATGTCATGCTTAGATTTAGAGAAGATTCATTGTTCAATTTCTGAATCTTGTCAAGACTTTCAAACATTGTGGGGACCCTTTCTGAATTATTTTCAAAACTTTCAAAACCCTCAATTCATTGTTTAAGTTCAGATGTTGGCTATAATTATTTTTTTATTAAACAAGAAGGTATTTTACCTTTCATCTCCTTAATAAACAGCTTTAGTCTTGGTAGAGGTTAGACTTTTTTTAAATAAATTAGTATGTTTCAATATAATTATTAACTAACACATGAATATGGGGTAATGAGATTGTTATTATGAATAGATATAATGTAATTGGTAGTTTTTAAAAAATCTTTTTTTGACCTTTTATATACACTTTCTTGTACTCTGTATTCTTCTATGTAGAAACTAATAAAAATATTGAAAAGGAAAAAAGAAATGTTCCCACAACCAAAGGACTCACTTTCAAGGACTCTTCATATCATGTTCTCGATATTTATTGCCTATTAATTTTCTATTATTATTTCTTTCTTCTTGTATCTGCAGTTTGTTGTCTTCTGCCCTCTAAGTGCCCAAGATGGTGCGGTCTTTCATTGATTCTGTTGTGGTCATTATTCTACAGATTGATTATGGCCACAAAAAATTGAATCTCAGAGTTGTATATGGTGACATAGATGTTCTTTGATCATAAAATTTACTTTCAATTTTAAAGACTGGCCCAGAGACGATAGAGGAACGATGATATGTTTCCAAGTCAGGATGGTGTGTAGCTTTGTGGGCAATTTCCAGGTGGTGGTGTTCCTCGTGCTCCTGCTGCTCTTGTCTGAGCTGGTAGAGGTGGTAGGTTTGAAAGTTGCAGATGGTATAAAGTGCTGTGCAGGTTCGGTGGTGGAGGGAGAGGGTGAATAGTTGTGGGTGGAGTGCCCATCAAGTGGGCTGCTAGGTCCCAGATGGTGTCGAGCTCAATGACAAAGCTGCACTCGCCCAGCTGAGTGGAGAGTGTTCCATCACAATTATGTCTTGGGCCTTGAAGATGGAAGGCAGGCTTTGGGGAAATCGGAAGTGGGTTAATCCCCTGAGGATTCCCAGGCTCTGACCTGTCCCTGTAGCCACACCCTGTGTATGTCTAATCCAGGTAACCCCCAAGAGACACATATGAAAGTTGCTGGTGAACGCAGCAGGCCAGGCAGTATCTCTAGGAAGAGGTACAGTCGATATTTCAGGCCAAGACCCTTCGTCAGGACTAACTGAAAGAAGAGATTTGAAAGTGGGAGGGGGAGAGGGAGATCCGAAATGATAGGAGAAGACAGGAGGGGGAGGGATAGAGCCAAGAGCTGGACAGGTGATTGGCAAAAGGATATGAGAGGATCATGGGACAGGAGGCCCAGGGAGAAAGAAAAGGGGGAGGGAGGGGAACCCAGAGGATGGGCAAGGGGTATAGTCAGAGGGACAGAGGGAGAAAAAGGAGAGAGAGAGAAAAAGAATGTGTGTATAAAAATAAATAATGGATGGAGTACGAGGGGGAGGTGGGGCGTTAGCGGAAGTTTGAGAAGTCAGTGTTGATGCCATCAGGTTCGAAGCTACCCAGACGGAATATAAGGTGTTGTTCCTTCAGCCTCCAAGAGAATTGTTATTGTACTTATTTGTTTAATTTAGTGATAGAGCGCGAAGTAGGCCCTTCAGGTGGTTTGAGGCACGTTGCCCCAGCAACCCTAACCCCAACCTAATCCCAGGAGAACATATAATGACCAATGACCAATAATATACCCGGTATGTCTTCTGACCATGGGAGGAAACCGCAGCACCCAGGGGAAACCCTTGCATTCCACAGGGAGGACATGCAGAGACCCCTTACAAAATGGCGCCAGAATTGAACTCTGAACTCCAGAACGCGCCCGAGCCGTAATAGCGTCACACCAACTGCTACACTACCCTGGCGACACACACAAAATGCTGGAGGAACTCAGGAGGCCAGGCAGCATCCATGGAAATGCCGAGTTCCTCCAGCGCTTTGTGTGCATTGCTAGGATTTGCAGCGTCTGCAGATTTTCTCGTCCCTGATGCTACCCTGACGCCCAATTGATTGTGGGGGGTTCAGTAGTGGTAGTGCCATTGAATTTCAGGGGGTGAGAACTGCATTACTTGACCAAGGAGGATTAAGGTTATTGCGGACCCTTTGGTGGGGTAATTGGACACTGTATATTGCCCCTAGTGTCTAGCGTAGTGGTGGAATCTGGGAGAGAATAGATTGCAGTGAAAATGTGAGGAATGGGATGTTCCATGGGCTGGCAAAGACCTGATGGGCTGAATGGACTCCTGCATGAGAAGAAAATGTGGAAAAAGAAGCCGTAGATTTAGCATAGGGAACATAATGAGCAGAAACAGGCCACTCACCCCCTTGTGTCTGGTATACCATGGGCAACCTCATATCCCAGCGGTAACCATATATCTTCTGGTTACATAAATGTCAGCTGCAGGGCATCAGACTCTCTGGGGCAAATGGAGGAAAACCTTCTCGTTGCAAATGTGGCCACTCCCACCACTTCCCACAGGGTGCCAGGTCCCACTGGCCATCGTCCTTGGCCACAAAGCCCCACCATCACCCACCTTTAGCCGGAAAGGGGGCGCACTCACGTCCAAAATTCGGTCGCGGTTTCAATTCCCAGTCCAGAGGTTCGAGCTCAGGCCGCAGGCTGACATTTAGTGCAGTCACGAGGGAGCCCATCCCTGTCAGCACCGCCATCTTTGCTAAGCCAGGACCCAGTCTGCCCGTCAGGTGGACGAGAAGACATCGCTTGGAGGAAAAGCTGCAAGCATTCTCTTCGTTACCAACATTTGTCCCAAAAAATATTTTCTGCATTAATTCTGTCTCTGGGAGCTTGCTGTGCACATTGGTAGCCAAATTGCCTACCTTAGTTATATTCCCTGCCCAGTGCATCACTGGCACCAGTCTACACGCCATCAAAGGCGTATATTGTATATTTAGCAAGCTACCAGAAAAAGGACAGCAATATTATAAAGGATCCCACAGGGAGGACGTACAAACTCTATACAGATGACGTCCGAATTGAACTCCGAGCTCCAAAGCATTGCGTGGAATTGAACCTGGGCTAAATTTGCCGTCTGTTTACAGGAGCGCTGTGCGTGTACCGTGAGTGCTTCACACCCCTGGTGCGTCCTTAGAAATCGTATCGCGACTTCCACGGGTGACCTGTGGTCAGAGGGTGAGACCAGTCACTGTTGTCAGGGGTGAAACTTTGCTCTTGCTCTCTGCTCTGCCCGCTTTGGAGCTGAGGCACCCCACTATCAAGATAATAGGATAGGTACAGGAAGGTAGAACATAGAAATCTACAGCACATTACAGGCCTTTCAACCTACAATGTTGTGCCAATCATGTAACCTACTCTAGAAACTAACTAGAATTACCCTATGCATAGGGTAATGGAGCTCCATGTACCTATCTAGTCATAGACATAGTCATACTTTATTAATCCCGGGGGAAATTGGTTTTTGTTACAGTTGCTCCATAAATAATAAATAGTAATAGAACCATAAATAGTTAAATAGTAATATGTAAATTATGCCAGTAAATTATGAAATATGTCCAGGACCAGCCTATTGGTTCAGGGTGTCTGACCCTCCAAGGGAGGAGTTGTAAAGTTTGATGGCCACAGGCAGGAATGACTTCCTATGACGCTCTGTGTTGCATCTCGGTGGAATGAGTCTCTGGCTGAATGTACTCCTGTGCCCAACCAGTACATTATGTAGTGGATGGGAGACGTTGTCCAAGATGGCATGCAACTTAGACAGAAAAGTCTTATCGTATTCGCCTCCACCACCGTTGCCAGCATCCCATTCCACGCACCCACCGCTCTGTGTGTGGAAAAACTTACCTCTGACATCCCCTCTGTACCTCCTTCCAAGCACCTTAAAACTATGCCCCCTCATGTTAGCCATTTCAGCCCAGGGAAAAAAGCCTCTGACTATCCTCTCATCATCTTATACACCTCTAACAGGTCACCTCTCATCCTCCGTCGCCCTAATGAGGAAAGGCCAAGTTCACTCAACCTATTCTCATAAGGCATGCTCTCCAATCCAGGCAACATCCCTGTAAACCTCCTCTGCACCCTTTCGGTAGTATCTATAGTACAGATGTTGGAAAAGGGCGAGCAATGTCGTGAAGGGTCCCACCCACCCCAATTAGGGGCTGCTGGCCCCACTCCCATCAGGGAAGAGGCTACGCAGCATCCACACCAGGACCACCAGGCTCAGGAACAAGCTGCAAGGCTGACCAACGCTTCCACCCACTACCACTACATACACACCACCTCGCAGGACTTTGTGTGCATACAATTACTGTTTGTCTAGAACAGTTACTTGTACATTGAGTTTTATAAAGATTGCTTTCACATTTATATTTATTGTGTTTTTGCTATACTGTTCTTGATGCTTATTGTGTTTCATTATGCTGCACTTGACCCGGAGTAACAATTATTTCATTCTCCTGTACACTTGTATACTTAAGAATGGTAACAAACCTTCTTGAATCTCAAAACAGTGGACAGAATTAAATAAGTGGATTCACTACTGCAAGGTAGCGTAGTGGTTAGCACAACGCTTTACGGTGCAGGAGACCTGGGTTCAATTCCTGCCACTGCCTGTTAGGAGTTTGTACATTGTACCGTGGGTTTCCTCCGCGTGCTCCGAGCCCAAAGTAGCTTAATTGGTCATTGTAAATTGTCCCCTGGGTTAAATCAGGTGTTGCTGGGAGCATTGGGCTAGCTACCTGAAGGTTGTGAGTTCGAGCCCCAGCCAACGGAACGTGTTGTGTCCTTGAGCAAGGCACTTAATCACACATTGCTCTGGGACGACACTGGTGCCAAGCTGTATGGGTCCTAATGCCCTTCCCTTGGACAACATTGGTGTCGTGGAGAGGGGAGACTTGCGGCATGGGCAACTGCTGGTCTTCCATACAACCCTGCCCAGGCCTGTGCCCTGGAGAGTGAAGACTTTCCAGGCGCAGGTCCATGGTCTCGCAAGACTAACGGATGCTGGGAGCTGTATCTTAATAAATAAATATTCTTTCAGGGTTTCATTACAGGCTGTCTGTAATCACCTCTCCTTTCTCCCAGTACCTGGACTACAGGAGCTACACGGTCTGCGGTTGCGTGCGAGAGAACCCAGCGTTGGAGCGGGCTGTGTCCCTGGTGAACGGCATCTCCCAGTGGGTCCAGCTGATGATCCTCAACAGGCCCACTCCGGCCCAGCGAGCAGAGGTCTTCACCAAGTTCATTCATGTTGCTCAGGTACTAACCTCGGGGCTTGGGCGCCCTTACTCACTGGGGCAACCGAGCTGGATTTAAGGCTCGTCAAAAATAATCACTTTTATTCTCTGAAGAGTTGCAAGACATGTGATTAAATTAAGGATTCACCACCTTCCCAATTCTGGTTCTCCAGGGATCCTTCTTCTCTGTAAAATCTATTGAAGCACAAACTAGTGACCCGCGGACTGATCTTGGTCACCGCCGATCACTTTCCCAGAGGAGCTTCTCTCTTTGCAGGCTTCTCACTGATGAACTGCTTGTTTATTTCTTCATCTTACTCGTCTGTGAAGAGACCGAGGCTTTTGAGTCCCTTCTGTGCAGTTGTATAGACACAAGAGATTCTGCAAATCCCAGACGTGAGAAAATCTGCAGATGCTGGAAATCCAGAGCAACACACACACAAAATGCTGGAGGAACTCAGCAGGTCAGGCAGCATCAATGGAAAAGAGTAAACAGTCGACGTTTTGGGCTGAGACCCTTCCTCAGGACAGGAATGAAAGAGGAGAAGTCAGAATAAGGAGGTGGGAGGAGGGGAGGAATAAGTACAAGGTGGTGGGTGATGGATGAAACCGGGGGAGGGGGAGGGGGTGAAGTAAAGAGCTGGGAAGTTGATTGTTGAAAGAGATAAAGGGCTGGAGAAGGGGGAATCTGATAGGAGAGCGCAAAAGACCTTGGTAGAAAGGGGGAAGGGGGAGAAGCACCAGAGGGAGGCGATGGGCAGGTAAGGAGATAAGGTGGGAGACGGAAATGGGAATGGCGAATGGTGAAGGGAGGGCAATTACTGGAAGTTAGAGAAATCGATGTTTGTGCCATTGGGTTGGAGAGGCTACCCAGACAGAATATGAGCTGTTGCACCTCCAACCTGAGTGTGGCCTCATCGTGGCAGTAGAGGAGGCCGTCAACTGACATATCAGAACGGGAATGGGGTGTAGAATTAAAATGGGTGGCCGCCGGGAGATCCCACGTTTGTGACGGACAGAGCTCGGCAAAGCAGTCTCCCCGTCTATGTCGGGTCTCACCAATATGCAGGAGGCCACAACGGGAGCACCAGATACAGTAGATGACCCCAACGGACTCGCAGGTGAAGTGTCGCCCCCACCTGGAAGGACTGTTTGGGGCCCTGAATGGTAGTGAGGGAGGAGGTGTAGGATTCTGCAGACGCTGGAACTGCAGAACAACAAATGCTGGATGAAATCAGCAGGTCAGGCAGCTCTATGGAGAGGAATAAAGTTTCAAAGCCTCAGGCCAAAATGTCCCAATGAAGGGTCTCGGCCTTTATTCCTCTCCATGGACGCTGCTGAATTTGTCCAGCATTCTATGTGTGTTGCTCTGTACAGATTTAATGACTTGACCTCTCCAGCTATCACAGTGGGATACGAACTCACATCTCCAGGTCAACGGCTTTGTAGTTCAGTGCAGCTAGAAAGTCCAGGACAGAACCAGGCCACTCATCCTCACTACTGTGTAGACTGAGTTTGTGTCTAGTGCGATTAGGTAAATCTTTGGAATTTGTTGCCACGAGCAGCGGTGGAGGCCAAATCTTTGGGTGCATTTAAGGTAGAGATAGCCAGGTTCTTGATTAGCCAGGGCATCAAAGGGTATGGGGAGGAAGGCAGGGGAGTGAGGATGACTGGAAGAATTGGATCAGCCCATGACTGAATGGCGGAGCAGACTCGATGGGCCGAATGGCCTACTTCTGCTCCTATATCTTATGGTCTTATGATTAAGAGAGTGCGTTTCCTTATGTGGGATAATTGACAATGGCAGATCGCTGTTTAAATATAAGGAGTTTCCCATTTAAAACAGAGAAGAGGCTACTTTGCTCTCTCTCAGTGGTTGGTGAGTCTCAGACCTCCCTTGCAGTGCAGTGGGAGGATTCTCAGAGACAGACAGATAACTCAATAATCAAACAGAGAAAGGTTACTGTGGGCTTGGTTGGAATAGAGAGTTGAGGTCTCAGTCAGGTCTCATTGATCTCGTTGGCTCTTAATTCTTGTGTCTATATGGGATAATGACCCCTTTTCCCTGGCACTCAGAACATGTGCTACACCTCCTCCCTCGCCACCATTCAGGTGAGCCAACACTTCACCTGTAAAACTGTCGGGGTCACCTACAATGTGCGGCCTCTCTACATCAGTGAGAGACCCGACGCAGATTGGTGGACTGCTTCTCCGAATGCCTCCACTCCGTCCACCACAAGAGGCGGGATCTTCTGTTGGCCACGCACTTTAATGCTTCTTCCCATTCCCATCCTGACACGTCGCTTCATGGCCTCCTCTGCTGACAAGGTGAGGCCGCTGTCAGCTCGGGGAAACGACACCCCACATTCCATCCAGTTAACGGCATGAAGATTGAATCCTCGACCTTCTGGTAATTCCTCCCACCCCCCCCCCTTTCTCTCTTTCATTCCATTCCCCATTCTGGCTCCCCTTCTCTTCTCCTCGTCTGCCCATCACGTCCCTCTGTTGCTCCTTCTTCTTTCCTTTATCCCATGGTCCACTGTCCTCTCCTATCAGATTCCTTCTTCTTCAGCCCTTTGCCTTTTCCACCTATCACCTCCCAGATTCTCTTTTCATTGCCCCTCCCCCACCCACACACCAAGCTTCACCTATCACCTACCAGTCTGTTGTCCTCCCACCCCCACCAACCTTCTTGTTCTAGCTTCCTTCCCAGTCCTGATGAAAGATCTCGACCCGAAGCTCCGACTGTTTAATAGGTTTCATTTGGTACATTTGGGGAGGGGGGCACGTGGCCAAGTGGTTAAGGCATTCATCTAGTGATCTGAAGGTCGCTAGTTCGAGCCTTGGCTGAGGCAGCATGTTTGTGCCCTTGAGCAAGGCACTTAACCACACATTGCTCTAGTGTCTGTGTGAGGAGTGGCGCCCCACACAGACTTCCAATCTGTGCCTTGTAAGGCATGGAAATGCCCGACACAGGCCTCTCATGGTCTGAGTCGACGTTCCCTCCTCCCCCCTCCTCCCTCCCATTGGTACACTTAATGTCAGAGAAATGTATACAATATACATCCTGAATTTCTTTTTCTTCGCAAACATCCACCAAGGCAGAAAACATGGATGTTGCCTGACCTGCTGAGTTCCTCCAGCATTTTGTGTGTGTTGCTCTGGATTTCCAGCGTCTGTGGAATCTCTTGTGTTTACAATGTGCACATCTTGAGGGAAGGGGGAAGTGAAACAGGAACCAGCATCTGGAGTGTGTCTCTACAGAGAGCAGTTGTGACTGGGAGATACTCCCCCTTCCCAAAGAGAGAGTCTTTTTGTTGAGAAATGCAAAAAAACATTATTTCCGTTGCAATGTTGCAAGTAATCATTTGTATCTCGGTCCATGTGATCATGCTACATGCTTGCAAGCATGTAGGTGGTTGCCACAATAACGATGAGGTCACCTCTGAGATCAACATCAGGCCAAGTCATCTCTGGGGCAGTCTTTATTTTCAGTTTTGGATTATTATTACTGAACAAAGATGTATTTTTTTCTGACTCTGTCAAAAATCTGCAACGTTCACAAATGCAGAGTAGAAACATAGAAAACCTACAGCGCAATACAGGTCCTTCAGCCCAAAAAGCTGTGCTGAACATGTATTTACTTTAGAAATTACCTAGGGTTACCCATAGCCCTCTATTTTTCTAAGCTCCATGTACCTATCCAGGAGTCTCTTAAAAGACCCTATTGTATCCACCTCCACCACCGTCGCCGGCAGCCCGTTCCACACACTCACCACTCTCTGTGTAAAAAAAACTTACCCCTGACATCTCCTCTATACCTACTTCCAAGCACCTTAAAATTGTGCTCTCTCGTGTTAGCCATTTCAGTCCTAGGAAAAAGCCTCTGACTATCCACATGATCAATGCCTCTCATCATCTTATACACCCCCATCAGGTCACCTCTCATCCTCCGTCACTCCAAGGAAAAAAGGCCAAGTTCACTCAACCTGTTTTCATAAGGCATGCTCCCCAATCCAGGCAACATCCTTGTAGATCTCCTCTGCACCCTTCCTATGGTTTCCACATCCTTCCTGTAGTGAGGCGACCAGAACTGAGCACAGTACTCCAAGTGGGGTCTCTGACCAGGGTCCTATATAGCTGCAAAATTACCTCCCGGAAATATTTGGAAATCTACTTCAGATGTTCTGAAAAAAGTATGATCGGAATATATATTATTGTCAGAAGAGTTTAGACTGCGGAAGTCAACTTTTCTATCAGTAGGTCTTCCAAGTTGAGTTTTTTTTCCCGACAGTTATTGTGTAAAAATGGAAAATCCAGTCCTGAGATTTTGATGTTTCTCTGCGGCTCGTTGGGGGTACTGTAGCGGGTAGTGCTGCTTCTTCCCGGCTCCGGTGACCCAGGTTCGAATCCAGCCTCGGGGTGGATTTGGCACATTCTTACCGTAACCGTGTGGGTTTCCCCTTGGTGCTGCGCTCTCTCCCACGTCCCAACGAGGGAGCTGATGGGGAGTTTTTTAAAGGAGGGCGGATGCGCGTGTAAGAGCGAATAAGCCAACGGGACATAAGAGGGGGAATGTGGCAGAGGGGATCACTCCAGGTGTTGTGTCATGTACCCCATGACGGGTTAAAGATCCAGCAGAAATTGAAAACACTTTGGAGTCCAGTATTGCTATTAACTAATGGTATTTATTAGTAACTACGCAATACAGTAATATAAAATCAGATATTCAAACAGGTTAGCAATGATAATATATATAAGTAAATGTGGAATATGAAAATCAAGCTTCTTCAAGTCTAGGGGTAAATAGATAGTCTTACGAAGATGAGTAAAGTTCAGTTCGTGGTATTAAGTTGAGTAGAGATGGAGAGAGAGAGAGATTTGAGTCTTCAGGCGAGCTGACGCCGTCGATCTTCCCCTTGTCCTCCGAAATCTTTTAGAAGTCACTGGCTGTGACCACAACAAATGGGGCCGTTCTTCTGTGGTGGAATTATCAACCCAGGCGAGGGTCGGACACGCGAATAACTCCCCACCGGTCACACCCTTTTCACACTGAGAGAGCCGCTGATCGATCCGCCTGATCGATCCTCCAAAGCCCACCTTTCCTGTGGGCACAACAAAGCTCACTCAGTGTCCAAAACCATGTGTCTGTGAGTCTATCATCTGACCTTCTATTTATCTCACCGTGCTGAATACTAGCTGTCCATCAAGCAGCTCCTCCCTTCTCTCTCTGTAAGAACTTGGAAGCTGCTAGGGTCCTTGCAAAAGTGTGAACAAACTGTGAGCAGTCTTCGCTTCTCTCTCTCTCTCTCTCTCTCTCTGTCTCTCTCTTTCTCTCTCTCTCTCTCTCTCTCTCTCGCTCTCTCTTTTTAACAAGGTGTCTATGTTCCACCACTCTCTCTCTCTTTTAAAAGCACAATTCATAGGGGTAATTCAGGACCCCGTCACAGTTGTAAGAAGGATGATAAATGTTAAGGTACATTCAGCCTGTGTTCTCCCACAGAAACTCCGGCTACTCCAGAACTTCAACACACTAATGGCAGTGATTGGAGGGCTGTGTCACAGTGCCATCTCGCGACTCAAGGAAACCAGTTCCTACCTCTCCCAGGACGTCACCAAGGTCTGTCTAGTTACTCACCCATCTCCCAATTACCTCAAAGCTGCTTCTTGTTCAGGCAGGGGGGTGGGGGTGGGTAACAGGGAGCCTGAGAACTTTAAACAAAAACAGGAAATATTGGTAAGAGTGTGTAACAAGCTGACAGCACGAGTGATGCATGCAAGCTCGATTTCAACACTTGAAAGAAGTTTGGATAGGTACATGGTTGGGAGGGGTGTGGAAGGTTATGATCCCAGTGCAGGTTGATGGAAGAAGGCAGTTTAAACGGTTCGGCATAGACCAGATGGGCCGAAGGGCCTGTTTCTGTGCTGTACTTCTCTATGACTATTCAAAAAGGCAAAAGTGCTGGGCAGGAGGTACAGAGTTAGTGTATTGAATCATGAATTCTCAACCAATGAGTATCCTGTTCAGGGTCAGGGTGAAAGAATTTTTTTGATGATACCAAATTTACCAGTGGGGTGCTGAGAGAGTGAGAAGGTGTCTTGGGCAGAAAAGTGTTCACGGACTGCTTTTAGACGGTCAGAATCAAAATGAAATTTATTATAGACAGTGTGTCACCATAAGATTTATTTTCTTGAAGGCACTTACAGAAAAATAGATACATACAATAGAATTTATGAAAAATCTATATACATAAACAGAGACTGATAAACATCCAATGTGGAAAAGAAGACAAATTATGCCAATAAAAAGTGATGTTAAGAACATGAGATGTAGAGTCCTTGAATGAGAGTCTGTAGTTTGTGGTATCAGTCCAGAGTTGAGGTGAGTGAAGTTATCCACACTGGTTCAGGAGCCTTATGGTTGTAGAGTAATAATTGTTCTTGAACTTGATATCTGGGACCTCAGGCTCGTGTGTCTCCTGCCCTATGGTAGTAGTGAGAAGAGGGCACGGCCTTGACAGTGAGGGTCCTTGATGGTGGATGCTGCCTTCTTGTGGCAGTGCTCCACGTAAACATGCTCAGTGGTGAGGAGGGCTGTGTTAGGCACTTTTTATAGACTTTACAGTCCTTGGGCTTTGATGTTTCCACAGCAATCCGTGATGTAACCAGTCAGGATACTCTCCACTGTGCATCTATAGAAGCTTGTCAAGGATTTTGGTGTCGTGCCAGATCTAGCCAGGGCAATGCTGTGCCTTCTCTGTGATGGCATTCATGTGCCAGTCCGAGATCAAGTCCTCAGATACGATAGCACCGCAGAATTTTAAGCTGCTGACCCTCTCCACCTCCAATCCCCTGATGAGGACTGGCTCTTAGACCTCCTGCTTCTTCCTCCCGAGGTCAATAATCAGCCCTTTGCTTTTGCTGGGCTTTCAGTGACAGAGGACTGGATAACGGGATTTAATTTGGAGAAGTGCAAGGGACTACATCTGAGAAGGGGGAAGTAAATTGGAGGTACCGGGGGACCATGGATAGAAAGGGTTGGGCAAATAGAGTTTAATCTGGATAAGTGTGAGGTGAGGTGTTTTGGGAAGACACATGAGGGTAGGACTTCCACAGAGAATGGCAGGGGTCCTGTACAATGTTGTGCAATAGAGACACCTTGTAGTACAAGTGCTACAATTTCCCTAAAAGTGGTGTCCAAGGGAGACGGGGCGGTGAAGAAGGCTATTGGCACACTGGCCTTTGTTAGTCAAGCAGTGAGTATAAAAGTTGGGACGTTTTGATGCAGTTTTACAAGATGTTGGTGAGGCTGCATCTGGATTATCGTGTTCGGCCTCAGTCATCCTTCTGTATGGAAGACGCCATCAAGCAGGAAAGAGTAGGGAGGACGATTATGAGGAAGACGGTGCCAAGGTTTGTGGAACTAAGTTACGGAGAGAGGTTGAGCAGGTTGGGAATTTTTTCATTGGAGCAAAGGAGAAAGCGGGGTGACCTTGTATAGTCATGAGGGGTATAGACAGGGCAAATGCACTCAGTCTTTTTCCCAGGGCTGGGGGGATCAAGAACTAGAGGGCACAGGTTCAAAGTGAGAGTAGAGAGATTTAAGAGGAAACTGAGCGGCGACTTTTTCACCCAAATGGTGGTCCATTTGTGGAGGAAGTGGTTGAGACAGCTACATTAACAATATTTAAAAGATATTTGGACAGGTACATGGATAGGTAAATAGCCCCAATGCCTTGTGGGCAGCCTCGGGAGAGACAAAGGCTATGGGAGTAAACCCAGACAGCAAATCCGGAGTGGAGCCCCTAAGGCGGCTGGACGTCATTGACCATCCTTCTGGCAGCTCCTGCAGCCAAGCTGATGCCAAACGTATTGCTTCATCAGCTTTCCTTTGGACCACACTGGTGAGGCCGAGAGGGGGATCTTGACGACTGGGCATCTCAGGATCTCCATACCTTCCACCCAGGCTTGTGATGATGATCGTCATCACCCAGTGTCCTTCAAGACAGACGGATTTCAACCAACCAACATAGATAGGAAAGGTTTAGAGCAGGAGTTCCTTACGTGGGATCCACGGACCCCTTGCTTATGGTCCATGGCATAAAAAAGGGTGGAAACCCCAGGACTAGAGGGCAAATGGGACTAGCTTAAGGTGGAACCTTGGTTACATGGAGCAGATGGTCCGAAAGGCCTGTTTCCATGCTATCTGACTCTATGTACCAAAGCTGGACATCTCCAGTAATGTTGTTCTTCTCTCCGAATGCAGGCATTGAATGAAATGACGGAGCTGCTGTCCTCGTGCAGTAACTACGGCAACTACCGTCGTGTCTTCAGCGAGTGCACCGGCTTTAAGATCCCCATCCTGGGGGTCCACCTGAAGGATCTGGTCTCGCTGAACGAGGCGCTGCCAGACTTCATCGAGGACAAGAAGATAAACCTGAGCAAACTGCAGCAACTGTACAGCCGTATCACCGATCTGACGCAGATCCAGAACTGCACGCCCCCATTCGAAGCCAACAAGGACCTCGTACATCTCCTTACAGTGAGTCTGCCACGTTGCTTTTCAACTGGACCATCTGCTGGAGTGGCTCCATGGAGTAGGGAAGGGTGGTGGGAAAGGGGAATGGATGATGTTTCTCCCCAGCAATCCCTTTCTTCCCATGTTGTTGCTCCAGATTCCAGGATCTGACCTCTTTTGTGCCTCCTTCCAGTCTGAGGTGGGCTGGTCACGAAACAATGGACAATCCCAACCACCCCAAGCCAAGGAAATATTCTGGACAGAGAACTATAATCTAAATCCCTCTGAGACATTTTTAACCAAATTATTTGTTCCCACTATTTCCAAGATATTCCCTTTGTTATCCCTATCCTGGACACAGTTATTTTCCATCATTCCAATTCTGATGAAAGGTCCTGGACCTGATACACTATATCTGCTCCCCTCTCCACAGATACTGACTGACCTGCTGAGTATTTCAAGCAAAGGATGCTTTAACCCAAAACCTCTGAATTCTGTGTTTATTTCTGGGGACATGCTTGTTGTTCAAAAATTTCCAACCCAAATGTTCTGCAATTTTCTGAAGCTCCAAGAACAGAGATGAGGAGGGAATCTTCGCCAGAATGTGATGAAATTGTGGAATTCATTGGGTGTATTTAAAGTGGAGGTTGACAGGTTCTTGATCAGTAAGGATGTCAAAGGTTATGGGGAGAAGGCAGGGGAACGGGGTTGAGGATAATAAATTAGCCATGACGGAATGGCAGAGCAGACTCGATGAGACGAATGGTCCGAATTTACTCTTTTGTCTTATGGTCTTATGGTGTAACGTCAGGATCTGGTCTGATGTCATCCCGTGAGCCAGCTCCAGGTGTTGGAGGTGCTATGCCAGGATAAGACGGTGATTGACAGAAGCCGGCAATCAGCCTTTCATTGTTAAAATCTTTTTATTGATACATAATCTTCTACAGCTTTAAAATGGTACAAGATTTCAGCAAATTGGTATATATTCAGTCAATAAAGCTGAAGAAAAAAAACTTATCAAAAAAGAATAATATATAATAATGAAAAAAAATATTTTTATCAAGAAAAGAAGGAAAAAGAGAACCCCAACTACTAAAAGAAAACCCCCCAGTAACTACAAAAGAAAGAAAAAGAAAAAAGAGAGGGAAAAAAAACCATTAGGAACCAACTCCTGGAGCAATACGTCTTACAATCATCTATATAATTAAAGAAGAAAAATCATCAACCGCCAATTCATATATAAAATAAGATTGGAAGGAAACCATATAAATTAATTCAAATTAAATGATAATATTTGGCAAAAGAGCACCATCTTCTCTCAAAATCGAATCGAGGATCAAAAGTTCTACTAATTTTTTCCAAGCTAAGAGATAACATTACTTGAGAAAACCCTTGAATTAATGTAGGGCCAGAGGTATCTTTCCATTTCAATAAAATAGCCCTTCTTGCCAACAATGTGACAAATGCAATTACATGTTGGTCTGAAGATGAAATACCCTGAATATGATGCGGAACTGTTCCAAATAAGACAGTCAATGTATTAGGTTGTAAATTAATTTTCAGAGCGTTAGATATTGTAGATAATAAAGATTTCCAAAAAGATTTTAATGAAGGACATGACCAGAACATATGTGACAAAATGGCTACTTCGGTTTTACACCTATCACAATAGTTGTCTATGTTAGGAAATATTAGCAAACACGCCGCCTGCTGTCTCGATGTTTCAGTCCCCTGCGACGCCTCAGTTGGCGAGATTGGCGAGGAACCGGGTCGTCTGCAGTGGCACTTCCCAAGGGCACACGCCTTCCAGGCTGTTCCTGGAGACAGCAAAGCACCGGGCCGCACACAGTCATTCTGAAAACCCACCGCTTGCGAAGAAACATAGGTTCACTGAGAACAAGCTGATCCACAAACCCTCCAAATGTCAAGATTCTAGATTGTTTAATGTCATTACAGATACAAAGGGGAATGAAATAATTGATACTCCAGGTCCAATGCAGCACAAAAACAAGACACACTAAGATAAGGAACACTATAATAATAAAACATAATAAATACGGTATAAATATGTAAGATTACTTATATACCCAGGTTTATTGTATGTTCATGAAGTGACGCTAGGCACAGGAGTGTGTACATAAGGTGACTGACAGGAAATTATTACAGCAAACAGTGGTAGTTGGGGAATGCAGAGGGGTGAGTTAGTGGGTGGAGGTGTTGATCAGCCTTACTGCTTGGGGAAAGCAACTATTTTTGAGCCTGGTGGTCCTGGTGTGGATGCTACGTAGCCTCCTCCCTGATGGGAGAGGGACAAACAGTCCATGAGCAGGATGGGTGGGATCCTTCATGATGTTTCGGCACGTTTCTGTACATATATATCAGAATCGGGTTTTAAATTGCCGGAATACGTTGTGAATTTGTTGTTTTGTGGCAGCAGAACATTGCAAAGCATTGTAATAAAAAGTATAAATTACAATAAGGAGTGTAAATAAAAATATAAATCAGGTAATGCAGAAAAGAGAGAGAAAAATTTTGAGGTAGTTTCCATGGTTTCATTGTCCATTCAGAAACCGGATGGCAGAGGGGAAGAAGCTGTTCCAGTGTGTGTCTTCAAGCTTCTATATCTCCTCATTGATGATAGCAACATCCTGGGTGACGGGGGTCCTTAATGATGGATGCTGCCTTTTTGAGGCACCGCCTTTTGAAAGTGTCCTGGATGCTGGGGAGACTGGTGCCTATGACAGAGCCGGCTGAATTTACAACTTCCTGTTGCTTTTCTCGATCCTGCGCAGTGGCACCTCCCCCCATACCAGATGGCAGTGCCCTCCACGGCGCATCCGTAGGAATTCGTGAGTGCCTATGGTGACATACCAGATCTCCTCAAACTCCTAATGAAGTACAGCCACTGTCATGCCTTCTTTGTAACTGCATCAATAGGCTGGGCCCAGGATAGATCCTCAGAGATGCTGACACCCAGGAACTTGAAACCGCTCCCCCTTTCCTCTTCAGATCCCTCGATGAGGGCTGCCATGTGTTCCCTCGTCTTTCCCTTTCTGAAGTCCACAGTCAATTCTTTGGTCTTACAGACGTTGAGTGCAAGATTGTCGTTGCGACACTGCTCAACCAGCTGATTTATCTTGCTCCTGTACGCCTCCTCATCACCGTCTGAAACTCTGCCAACAATAACTGTGTCGTCGGCAGATTTATAGATGGCAATTGAGCTGTGCCTAGCCGCACAGTTGCGGGTGTAGAGAGGGCGGTCCTCGTCTCCATCAATCAGATACAGTTCCAACTCAGGAAGGTCTTTGTTGTAATTGTCACCCGTTTCTCCTAGCTCTCTCTTGACCTGTACTACACCGAGGATGAAATCTATGAGCTGTCTTACACAAAGGAGCCCAGGACTCATCGAACAGTGGTAAGTGATCATAACTCTGATGGGTCTGTGGCAAGGACCCCTGGAAACTGCTCCGCACTAACTTGGCTGATCTGACTGCAACCTCGTCTTCACTGCCCCCTCTGCCTGAGGTATCCTCACACCCCTCACTTGTCAAATATCTATTCGTCTTAAAAAAAGATTTCACCCCCCCGCCCCCCGCTTCAGCGAGAGCTCCAGACTCCTGCAGTTTTCAGTGGGTGTTCTTTTAGTTTTAAACAGTGGCCCCCCAGTTCTGTATTCTCCCACACCCAGCCTGACTTCCCCAGGACCCTCAACCTGTCGACCACCCTTCCAACTCCTCAGACGCTGCTAAACCTGCCGAATTCTTCTGGTAAATTGTTTCCCCCCTCACCCCCTCAGGATCAGTCTGATGGAGTGTGAGCGGAGGGTCATATTGAGTACAAAAGTGCTGCTGGGCAGCAGCGGGCTGATTCCACACTAGCTTCCAGTCATCCCATAAAACTTGGATAAACCACTCTCCGACCATAGGGAAATCCCAGTGGTTTGACTTCTGGCACCCCGCCCCCCCCCCCAACCACCCCGGGTGCTAATTTACGCACCGTGGCTGCAATCCCATTAAACGAACCTAGGTTCTGTTTCCAACACTCCCTGGAAACCTGCTGGGTCCACTGCAACGGTTTGGAGTTTGATGCTCTCTGGCTAATATTTTATTTAATTATATTTTGGTTTTATTTCAAAGGTTTCAAAGGTACATTTAATGTCAGAGAAATGTATACAATATACACCCTGAAATGTTTTTTCTTCGCAACCATCCACGAAAACAGAGGAGTGCCCCCAAAGAATGAATGACAGTTAAGCGTTAGAACCCCAAAGTCCCCCCCCCCAGCTTCCCTCCCTCCTGTGCGTAAGCGGCAGCAAGCAACAACGCTCCCTCCCCCCACCGGCAAACAAAAAACATCGGCACCCACCACCAAGCCCTCAAGTGTGAGCAAAGCAACAGCAAAGACAC
>NC_086106.1:13740000-13882500 GCF_963921235.1 Mobula hypostoma | reverse complement strand
CTACATAAAACAGTACAGTCGACGTTTGGAGCCGAAACTCTTCGACAAACAACAACCGCAAGCAAGTAGCGGTCTGAACGGAGGTCCACAAAGAGATCCCATAGTTCAGCGCAGAGCCGATTCGTGGAACAGTGATCTGAACCGGCCTGACCCTCGCCCCGGGCCCCCGACACCCTGACCTTTTCAGTCTGGCCCGGCACCTAAATTGATGTCTAAACATCGGGTTCAATCGCCTCGATACGTTCTGAGATCCCACCGCCTCAATTCAGCCTGTTCCCGACCCTTTCTGATTCGAACCTGCATCTGCGTCTTGTATATGGTGATGCACGTACGTTACCAGGTGATACCATGTGTTTGTTAGTGGCCCAGTCTAAGTAAAACAGGGCTGAGACCATGTAAGCGCAGAGTGGACGGAGCAGTAAATCTCACCGATCAGCTTGCACTAATACTGAGATCAATTTCAGAGATTCAAAAGGACACCATAAATGTTTTGTATTTCATCTTTTTTTTCAATGCTTTAGGTCATTTTGACCCTATAAGATCAAGACTGTCCCTTAACTCTCACTTGACAATGCAGCAACTGAGGTCTGGCAGTGATGTCTTCCGTCTGAATCTGAATCTCTAACGGTTCAGCAAGCTTGGCAATTATTTTGGAGACGTTTCATAACCAGTCAAGGTGGCACCCAGAGTGCCCGCATTTATACAGGACCCCGTTTGCTTGCAACAGTCAAGTTTGCTTGCTACTCCGTTGGTTGACCTTTGAATTCTATTGGCTTGTGTTTCTTTGGGTCTTCGGGGCTCGTAGATGGAGTCTGTTTCGATATGTTTGTTTACGGAAGTTATCAGAAGAGAACCACGCTTCTACGACTTCTGGCATTTGCCCGCGCCAGAACCGCCGTGCTGTCCCGGTTACAGCGGTGTCCTTCTCGGTCTCCACGTACAGAGCTCAGCGGCAGTGGATCATATCTCCTTAGAAGCACCAGCAACTGCGCACTGAGGATGTCACCTTGACTGGCGGCGAAACGTTTGCAAGCCAACTGCCGAGCTCGGCAAACGCCGCAATGCCAAACACCTCAACCCGAGCTACAAATATTTACCGCTATCCTGACTCACTTTATGTTGAAACGTGAATCGTGGAATAATTTAAACAGCTAATGTAAGGAAATCACCAGCATATTAACAGGAATAGTGCATGGAAGTGGCTGAACCAATTTTGCTTCCGAAGTGTTTCCGCTAGTCTGACCTTGAACCTTACTGTCTCCCCCGGCATCCCACTTTCTCGGTAGCTGTGACACTCTATTCTGCACTCTGTTATTGTTTTACCTGGTTCTACCTCAATGCTCTGTGTAATGATTTGATCTGCACGAATAGTGTGCAAGACAAACTTCTCACCGTATGCTATGTTTTGTAACTTGAACACAGCAAAATAACTCAAAAGAAGATGTGGGCAGTCCGAAATATGAGTGTAACTTCATCTTTACTTTAAGCAAGGCGTGTACATACCATGTGGTAGTGTGGTGATACGTGGGCACGTGGCCAAGTGGTTAAGGCATTGGACTAGTAACCTGAAGGTCGTGAGTTCGAGCCCCAGCCGAGGCAACGTGCTGTGTCCTTGAGCAAGGCACCTAACCACACAGTGCTCTGCGACGACACTGGTGCCAAGCTGTATCGGCCCTTGCCCTTCCCTTGGACAAGATCAGTGTCGTGGAGAGGGGAGACTCACAGCATGGGCAACTGCCAGTCTTCCATACAACCCTGCCCAGGCCTGCACCCTGGAGAGTGAAGACTTTCCAGGCACAGATCCGTGGTCTCGCAAAACTACAGATGCCTTATTTTAGTGTGGTGATGTAGGCAATTAATGCATTTTTACATATAACCTGCAATTAATTATTTAAACAACCAAGAATGCTTAATCAAACAATATGTATATACAAGATTACTCAAATATTACTGAAATGTTAAATACACAACACTCCTCCCTGATTAGCTATAAGCTCCAACTCAATAGAGAATGTGCCTCAACTACGTAGTTTACTACATAATACAACCATTGTTGGCAGAATCTCAGATGGAGATGACAGGGCGTACAGGAGCGAGATATACCAGCTAGTTGAGTGGTGCCACAGCAACAACCTTGCAATCAACGTCAGTAAGACCAAAGAGCTGATTGTGGACTTCAGGAAGGGTAAGATCAGGGAGCACGAGCCAATCCTCACGGAGGGATCAGAAGTGGAGAGAGTGAGCAGTTTCAAGTTCCTGGGTGTCAGTATCTCTGAGGATCTAACTTGGTCCCAACATAACGATGCAGCTATAAAGAAGGCAGACAGGGGCTATATTTCATGAGGAGTTTGAGGAGATTTGGTTTGTCACATAAAACACTTAAACGTCTATGGACGTACTGTGGAGAGCATTCTGACAGGCTGCATCGCTGTCTGGTATGGGGGGGAGGCGGCGGGGGGTTGATGCACAGGATCGAAATAAGCTACAGGAAATTGTAAACTCAGCCAGCCCCATCATGGGCATCAGCCTCCATGGTACCCAAGACATCTTCAAGGAGTGGTGCCTCAGACAGGCGGCGTCCATTATTAAGCACCCCCATCACCCAAGACATGCCCTCTTCTCATTGCTACCATCAGGGAGGAGGTACAGGAGCCAGATTCAGGAACAACTTCTTCCCCTCTGCCATCCGATTTCTGAATGGACATTGAACCTATGACTCTACACTTTTTAAATTATTCTTGTTTTTGCACTATTTTTAATGTAAATATTTTATACACACACACACACACACACACACAAACATATATATATACACACTTACTGGAATTCAGCTATTTATTTTCTATATTTATCATGCATTGCATTGTACTGCTGCCGCTCAGTTAACAGATTTCACGACATATGTCATTAATATTAAGCCTGATTCTGATTCCGATATACAGACATCCGCAGCAGTGTAAATTTTAAATTGTCGAATCAGGCCCAAAGATTTAATTGCTCCGGAGGATCTCTAACTCTTGTGGGATAACGCCCTTCCTGGCAAGGTGGGGGGGGGGGTCACTCTGCTGGGCAGGTGAGACTTGTGGCTGTGAAACAATCCCAGGTTCCCGGGCTTCCTCTGCGGTGGATGTAGGAGTTAACTCTGAGATTGCAGGAAGTGGCTCTGACAGCGGTAGCCAACTTTCTTCTCTGTCAATTCACTCTGCTCTCCTCAGCTGATCGGTGTGCTATCTCCAGATGATATCAGACTCAATCTTACAAATGACCTGACTTGGTCCAACCAAGCAGAGTCCACTGCCAAGAAGGCCCACCAGCACCTTTACTTCCTGAGAAAACTAAAGAAATTTGGCCTGTCCCCTAAAACCCTCACTAATTTTTATAGACGCACCGTAGAAAGCATTCTTCTAGGGTGCATCACAACCTGGTATGGAAGTTGTCCTGTCCAAGACCGGAAGGAGCTGCAGAAGATCGTGAACACGGTGCAGCACATCACACAAACCAATCTTCCGTCCTTGGACTCACTTTACACCGCACTCTGTCGGAGCAGTGCTGCCAGAATAATCAAGGACACGACCCACCCAGCCAACACACTTTTCGTCCCTCTTCCCTCCGGGAGAAGGCTCAGGAGCTTGAAGACTCGTACGGCCAGATTTGGGAACAGCTTCTCTCCAACTGTGATAAGCCTGCTGAACGGATCCTGACCCGGATCTGGGCCGTACCCTCCAAATATCCGGACCCGCCTCTCGGTTTTTTTGTACTACCTTACTTTCCATTTTTCTATTTTCTATTTATGATTTATAATTTAAATTTTTATATTTACTAATTTTTACTATTTTTAATATTTAATATTTGTAATCCAGGGAGCGGGAAGCACAGAATCAAATATCACTGTGATGATTGTACGTTCTAGTATCAATTGTTTGGCAACAATAAAGTATAAAGTATAAAGTATCTCCACAGGGTAGGAGAGTGGCCCAGTGCTGTCCTTAATCTTTTTGGGTATCCACTTTTGATCACCTTTGTCCGGGAGTGAAACATTGATCTTCTGTGTCTTAAGGAGCCCTCAGTTTGTCTCAGATGTTTGTCCTGCATCCTCCTTCTAAGATTGGGCTTGAGGAGATCAAGGTGTGAACACAAGGAACAGCATGGCAGGTGAGATGTTGGTTGTGGAGTGCGCTGCGTTGTGGTAGGCAAAGGAGGGAATTAGTCAGCTTCTGACTCACTGTCAGTGTCTTGTGTTCGACTGACGTTGCTCACAGTGCATTCGTTAGATTCTGGAGAAACCTTTCCTCCAAGCTTTTTTTGCTGGGTGGTGAAATATTAGATGCACAAAACTGTACATGCGACGTTAGTAAGCCGATTCAAGTGCAGCCCATCAAAGCTGAATTTGTGATTGTGGCTCTTGGAAGTCAGATCCAAAATCCAATTTCTGCTTGGAAAGATTTGCACGGCAACAGCACTGTACACAACCTCAGCATGTCCAGAAGGCGTCCCAGTCGTTGAAAAGATACCAAACACTGGTAGGGCGGTATCTATGGGAAAGAGTAAACAGTCGGCGCTTTGGGCCGAGACCCTTCATCAGGACTGGAAGGGAAGAGGAGCAGTCCAAGCGAGAAGGTGGGGGGATAAGGAGGGTGGTAGGAAGAAGTACAAGGTGATGGGTGAAACCGGAGAGACGGGGAGGGGGTGAAGTAAAGAGCTGGGAAGTCGATTGATGAAAGAGATAAAGGGCTGGAGAAGTGGGAGTCTGATAGGAGAGGACAGATGGCCCCTCAAAGAAGGGAGGTAATGGGCAGGCAAAGGGATAGAGTGAGAGAGGGAAACAAGAATGGGAATAGTGAAGGAGAGGGAGGGTGGGGGCAATTACCCGAAGTTTAAGAAGTCGATGTTCAGACGGGATATCAGGCATTGCTCCTCCAACCGGAGTGTGGCCTCATCGTGGCAGTGGAGGAAGCCACAGACTGACACGTTGGAACGGAATGGGAAGTGGGATTGAAATGGGTGGCCACCAGGAGATCATTGGAGGTCTTTGTGTTCAGTTGCAATTGGACATGTTACACTCAGCAATGTAGCCAGACAGTCTGCCCAAATAGGGATGTTGTTAGGACTGAGGGTGCTATATGTGTAAATCCAAGCTGCTGTTGTAAACTCGAGTGACTACGTGACACAGAAAGAACAGTATAGCCTGTGAATTTTGATTGTCACATGTTAAGAGGGTGAAACTGTCACATGACGCGAAGCAAGCGCTTACTTGGATGATATGGTTGGTTTGCAAATAGCTCGGGAGGACGACAAGATGGGATGAACGAGAGTTCATATCTAAAGTCGGAAAAGAAGGTGTGTGGCTCGGCTCATGTAAAAGGACGTCTGTATCAGTTGCCATCTGCAGCAACGCCAAAAGTTCCTCGGCCAACTTTAGATCTGGGTCCTAATGCGAAACCTGATCTTGCAAATAGGTTGCTCGCAGCCATGGTTCAAGGGCACATTTCGATAAGAATGCACGGGGTCTATTTCAAGGCTTAAGTTGTTTACCAGATCAGGACTGATAAACAAGCCTCACCCCCCCCCCGCCCACCGCCCCACCCACGCCAATGTACAGGCCCTATGCTGTGAGAGAGTGGCGTGGTAGAGGCAGTGAAGCTGGTGCATCTGGCAGTAGAAACAAGTCACGGGATTGAAAATGAGCAATTAGTAACCGCTACCCACAAAGCACGGGCTTTTCAATTGGGTTGGATTCCAGAAATACTAGATAGGCTATTAAAAGGAGAGTACTTTAAGCCCTGAACTTTTCTGGAGCAGATGATATAATCTACTAATTCAAAGCATTTTAGCAAGTTAAATATGTCTGGAGATTTCTGTTAATGGAGGTCAATAGTCTAATTTCCCCGCCTGCTGTCCTTTAACGAGTATTGAGGGTGGGGGGTGGGAGTCAGCGGGTGGGGGGAAGGTTTCCATTTGGATTTCTGTGGCTATGGAATGCTCTATCATCAAAGCGTTTGCATGATATATGAGCATATCAAAGTTGTCGACACGTCAATGGATGATATAGCAGGACACAGTTCGTCATGGGGAAACCGATGACAGACTTCGGAGAGTACTTGAAGTTACTCGAAGAGACAATCTGAAACTTAATGAAGTTTTGGAATTTGAAACTGGGGCCTTAGAAATGAATAAAACAAACTATGAAGGCAAAAGACGTGAGTTGGCCATAGTAGACTGGGAAATTGCAATCAGTATGGCAGTAAACAAGCCACGGTTGGCATTTGGAGAATTAATACGTAGCTTACAAGCAATAAATTTCCCTCTAAGGCCAGAAAACAAGGGGAAAAGTGGCCCAGCATCGTCTATCCAGCAAGAATTGAGATGATATTAGATTAGAGATTTAAGATTCAAGATTGTTTAATGTCATTTTCAGTACTTAAGTGTGAAGGAGAATGAAATAATTGTTACTACTCTGGATCCAATGCAGTACAAAAATACATAATAAGATAAAGAACACAATATTAAAAAAATAATATATAAAAATACATAATATAGCTCTTTACATAGATATTTATTTTTTTATGGAGGTGCAGTGTGGAATAGCCCCTTCGAGCCCTGTTGCCTAGTAATCCCCCAACTGAAACCTAGCCTAATCACGGGACAATTTACAACGACCAATTAACCTACCAACCGGTACACCTTTGGACTGTGGGAGGAAACCAGAGCACCCGGAGGAAACCCACGCGGTCACGGGGAGAACGTACAAACTCCTTACAGGCAGCGGTGGGACTTATGTGTTTTACGTACATGAAGTGACAGTAGGCATAGGGGTGCCTGTGCATAAGGTGATCTTGACAGGAAATGATAAGGTAGTGGTGAATAGGGGTGCAGCAGGGTGGAGTTAGTGGGTTGATCAGCCTTACTGCCTGGGGAAAGTAACTGTTTTTCGGGTCTGGTGGTCCGGGCGTGGATGCTACGTGAGCAAGGTGGGTGGGACCCTTCACCATGTCGTTGGCCTTTTCCCAGCACCTTTCTGTATATATGGCAGGTCAGCTGGTGCCAGTGATGTGTTGGGCAGTTTTAACCACCCGTTGTAGAACCTTCCTGTCCATCGCAGTGCAGTTTGCATACCAGGCAGTGATGAAGCCCTCTCTCTCTAACTCTCTCTCTCTCCAAAACAATATGAGTTGAACCATTGCTAAAATTCACCTGCACTCTTCTAAAAGAACCCTCTGATTTCCAGTTCTTGACTCAGAGATCCCTTGTTCTCCACAGCACAGAAACAGGTCCTTCAACCCAACTCATCTTTGTCAAGCAAGATACCTGCATTTGGCTATTATCTCTCTAAACCAAGGGGATCCCAACCTTGTCTATGCCATGTACCAATATCATTAAGGAAGGTGTCTGTGGGCCCCAGCTTGGGAACCCCTGCTCTAAACCTTACCTATCTATGCATCTATCTAATGTTTTTTTTTTAAACATCATAACTTTACCTTCCTCTACCTCTTTTTCTGGCGGCTCATTCCATATACTCCCCGCTCTCTGCATCAAAAACTTTCCCCGCATGTCCATTGCATCTGGTAAGGAATGTAATGATGCCAACGCTGGAGGATTTGCAAAAAGTCTGAATTTAGCAGCTGATACAGAAAAGGGAAGCTAGGGCTTTACTCTTTGGAGAGAAGGAGGATGAGAGGAGACATGATAGAGGTGTACAAGATAATAAGAGGAATAGATAGAGTGGATAGCCAGCGCCTCTTCCCCAGGACCACTGCTCAATACAAGAGGACATGGCTTTCAGGTAAGGGGCGGGAAGTTCAAGGGGGATATTAGAGGAAGGTTTTTTACTCAGAGAGTGGTTGGTGCGTGGAATGCACTGCCTGAGTCAGTGATGGAGGCAGATACACTAATGAAGTTTAAGAGACTACTAGACAGGTATATGGAGGAATCTAAGGTGGGGACTTATATGGGGGGCAGGGTTTGAGGGTCGGCACAACATTGTGGGCTGAAGGGCCTGTACTGTGCTGTACTATTCTATGTTCTATGTTCTATGATATGAGAAGGCGGCTGGTGAGGAAACTAAAATCAACCTCCGTGAAATAATAACTCGAGCTGGTGTGGGTCGCTACAGACTGGGACGGGGAAATTATATCAGGTGGACATACTGGAGGCTGTGGTAGAACAAAGGACCCTACGGAAAATCCTGGCAATTCTGGACAATGTTTCTCACCCTCAGCATGCCACCTTGGCTGAACAGAGGAGCACTTTTAGTAAAAGACAAAGACAACTGTTCTGCTCCAAAGAGCGCTACAGAAGGTTATTCTTCCCCCCCGACCATTAGGCGGGTAAGTGATGACTCCCCCCCTCACCCCCATCGGATTGTCTGTGGTAATTTTTTAAATTCTTTCTTTCTTCTCTTCTAATGTTTGTGTATCTGTGCACTTGTAGTGCTACTGTGGCACTGTAATTTCCTTTGGGATCAATAAAGTACCTATCTATCTAGCTATTAAAAATATTACATCAGGAAATTAAATATCTATCTTGTGCCCCTCCTCATGGAGTGAGAGGCAGAAAACCTGCAAGAATCAGTAGAGAACTGCAGATCTGGAGTGAATAAGCAGTAAAATTCTTGTGCTGGCGACATTAATGTTTTGACGGTTCCATTTTAATATCAGAGCATGTGTACAATATTCGAACTGAAATTCTCACTCTCCACAGACATCCTCGCAACAGAAAAAAAAATCCAAAGAATGAATGACAGAAGGAAAACATAAGAACCCCAAAGCTCTCTGCCCCCTCCCACACACAAGCACATCACCCCTCCAGCATAAATCATCAGCATTCCCACCTCCAACCATGCAAGTAACAGCAAAGTCTCCAAAGAGAGAGACCATGATCTACAGTCCACCAATTCCAACAATTCCACATCCCTCAGGCTCCCTCTCTCTCTCTCTCACTCACAAGAGTAAGACAGGTATCGCCCCTTTTGTAGCAAGGGGGAGCGCAAACATTCGCTTTTACAGTCACAGTCCAAAGGGTCGCTTTTTACTTCGCGTTCCCCAACTCGAGGATCGGCAGCAAGCTCTCACTCACCATTGGGAAAGGGGAAAGAGCGAGAGAGAGAGAGAGATCACCGAGTGCAGAGGCCTCCGAAGCCTCTCTTGCAGTCCGAAGAACCAGCTTCCAACTTGAAAGATCATAATTCAACCAGGCAGTGATGCCCTGCACTGCACGCTACCAGAGGTTGCTATGGAGATATTGGATGCAACACACGCAAAACGCTGGAGGGACTCAACTAGTCAGTTAGCATCCATGGAGAGAAATGAACAGTCAATGGCGGAGATATTGAATATCCCAGTATTTCAGAAACGGAAAAGGAAACAGGGAACGGAAAAATCAGCACAGGAAATGCCGCTGTCCCAGGTTCAAGCGGCCTGAGTAAGTTCTTGACTTTCAGAGCTTTGCCCTTTCCCCCCCCCCCGCCAACCGAGTAATCTCATTGGATTACAGTCCTGGCGCTCTGATTCCTCCCACATTGCAGGGGTGTGCCGGTAGTTAAGTAATAAACTACCCCAGGTGTAGTTAGGGGGCAGAAAAATTAGGATGGAGTTTCTGAGCGTTTGATAAAGGATAGGTTACAGGCAATCTGTGAAGGAATAGGTTTTCTCTGCAAAGAAATGCAAACTTGGTGGGCCAAATGTCTTCCTTCTATGAAAGTAACAGAAATAATAGTTCTGTAGATCGGTTAATCTGCCATCAGTAGAAAGGAAAATGCTGGAAACAATTGAAAATAATGTTAAGACTGTGAAGAGTCAATGTGGATTTATGAGGGATAATTATGGTTGACAAATCTGTTCAGGTTTCGTGAGGATTCAACAAAAATAAGTGGATAAGGGGGGACTTGTAAAGGTGATGTACTTGGACGTTTTGAAGGTCAAAGTTAAAAATTCAATCAAAATTTACTATCAAAGTACATATACCACCCTGAAATTCATTTTCTTGTGGGCATACTCGATAAATCTACGGACTGTAACAGGATCAATGAAAGACCGCCCAAACAGGGCGTTCAGCCACAGTTCAGAAGACAACAAACTGTGCAAATACAAAAGAAAAGGAATGATAATAAGTAAGTAGGCAATAAATATGGAGAACATTTCTTCTGACTTCCCAAATGCGTTTCTTGGTGTTTGTTTGAGTTCGGATGCAGAAAGAATGTGATTTCACATGAAAATAAGAGCAGAAGCAGGCCATTCAGCCCATCAAACCTGCCCACTATTTCATGACTTTAAGACCATGAGATTTATAAGCAGAATTAGGCCATTTGGCCCATCGAGTCTACTTCGACATTTCATCATGACGGATGCATCTCCCTCTTAGCCCCAATCTCCTGCTTTCTCCCTGTATCCCTTCATGCCCTGACTAATCTATACTCCCCAATGTGATCCAGCCTCCACAGCCCTCTGGGTTAGGGAATTCTCCCTGTGCCCGCTCCTTCAAAACGCTTCCGTATTTTTGAAGACATCTCTCCCAGTAGATCGTCATTCAGATCTATTTTCTCCAGAGGGAAGAGAACCAGCTCATCCATTCTTTCCTGATACGTCTACCTTATCATTGTCATTAAAAAGTAAACTTATTTATTTTTCAAGGGCTTTCTGGCAGCCTCCTGATTTAATCCTATAATGACCAGTTTACCAATTGGCAATTTACAATGACCAATTACCATACCCAACTGGTAAATCTTTGGACTGTGGAAGGAAACCGGAGCAAACCCACACAGTCACAGGGATAGAGTTTAAGAGTCGCGATGTAGTGATGCAGCTCTGTAAAACTCTGGTTAGGCCACACTTGGAGTACTGTGTCCAGATCTGGTCGCCTCACTATAGGAAGGATGTGGAAGCATTGGAAAGGGTACAGAGGAGATTTACCAAGATGCTGCCTGTTTTAGAGAGTATGCATTATGATCAGAGATTAAGGGAGCTAGGGCTTTACTCTTTGGAGAGAAGGAGGATGAGAGGAGATGTGATAGCGGTATACAAAATATTAAGAGGAATTGATAGAGTGGATAGCCAGCACCTCTTCCCCAGGGCACCACTGCTCAATACAAGAGGACATGGCTTTAAGGTAAGGGGTGGGAAGTTCAAGGGGGATATTAGAGGAAGGTTTTTTCCTCAGAGAGTGGTTGGTGCATGGAGTGCACTGCCTGCGTCAGTGGTGGAGGCAGACACACTAGTGACGTTTAAGAGACTACTAGACAGGTATATGGAGGAATTTATGGGCGGCAGGGTTTAAGGGTCGGCAAAACATTGTGGGCCGAAGGGCCTGTACTGTGCTGTACTGTTCTACGTTCTATGTCACAGGAAGAACGTACAAACTCCTTATAGGCAGCAGCAGGAATTGAACCCGGGTCTCCCGTATTGTGAAGCAGTTGTGCTAACCATTACGTTACCGTGCCGCCCTAATGGAAGGGGTGTGGAAAATATCCCTAAGTAAAGGGTTTTTGGAGCATGAAATAACCGAGACATTTCAATGCTCTTGAAAAAAAGATGGATAAAGATTTAAAGTGGGCTTTGGGGAGAGAGCATTGTGGTGGAAGTTACTTAGGATTACTCTAGCAAGAAGCCATCGATTGGCTTCCCCTTTAGAGCTCATTTATTTAATTCTTAGGTACATTCAGTTACATTAAGTGCAAATTCTTGTGCGCTTTCCTGGAGTTATAACAAGATGTGATCCTCTATAGATGTCCTTTTGGTTTAATCTGTCAATGGTACAATTTGGCTTCAGATTACAAACCGGAGTTCTCATTCTAATTAGTAACAGAATATATCAATGCTTTTTAAAGAAGACACTTACGGTGAAATAGCTAATGCATCCTTCTAATTCCTAACACATTTCCAGATATAATATGAATTCAGGTAAAAAGTAGCAGTCATTTAAAGAATCACACAATAATCAGAACGTAGACAGATATCTTAAAGAATATTTATTAATTGATCATGACACTGCATCCAAAATGTAACTTTTTTCGAGTGGACTTTTAAGTAAAATTGCTCTCGTTGTGTCCTCACTTATAGATAGAGATTTCAGGTTGTGTAATGCCATTCACCCCAACACATCCACTCTGTACTTTTGAGAGAATCACCCAATTACCCCCCACTTACCTAATCTGCAATGAAGGGACCAAGTTAGTAAAAAAAAGCTTGTGAGGTCGAGCCCATTTTAATGCACTCTGGAATATAATGGTATATAATGGTATATAATCTCTCACATGGCACGTTAACAGTGACCTTCAAAGCTTTTTATGAGATCATTCAACAACTGAAACGTAAGTGCATTTGCACCCAGTGTAATTAATAACACGTAAAAAAAACAAATTAGCACACAGGAGGAGGCTATTCTGTCCATCGTTTTTATGCCAGCTTTTTTTTAATGATTGAAGGTTATTACCATCTCCCCAGAGTCCATCTCCCCAGACTTTAGATGTTTATAGAATGTTTTCCCAGCTACAGAGGTGTGGAGCGTCTGCTTCAATCAATTCCTTTTTGGGAGCCAATTCCTCTTTACTTACTACAGCACAGAAGGACATAACACAACCCATCAAGCCCCAGCTGACCCTCAGAAGGGTCACCCCTTAAGTCTTGATCTTTGTTCAGTTCTCTGTAGCTCCTGATCAAAAAGGCACAGCAGCGCCTTTATTTCCTGCGGAGCATCAAGAAAGCTCACCACTGTCCCACGATACTGACGGACTTTTACCGCTGTACCATTGAGAGCATACTCACCAACTGCATCTCAGTGTGGTATGGCAATTGTCCTGTATCGGACCACAAAGCACTCCAGCGTGTGGTGAAAACTGCCCAGCGGATTATCGGCACCCAATTGCCCACCATTGAGAACATCTACCATAAATGCTGCCTGGGCAGGGCGAAAAGCATTATCAGGGATGCATCTCACCCTAACCATGGACTTTGTACTCTCCTCTCATCTGGTAGGCGTTACAGGACCCTCCGCTCCCGCACCAGCAGGCACAGGAAGAGCTTCTTCCCTGAGGCTGTGACACTGCTGAACCTCACATCACAGCGCTAAGCAGTATTGCACCCATATTGTACTCTCAGTACTTTTATATTTGTGTGCTGTAGCACTTTTTTTATTCGCAGTTATTTTGTAAGTAACACTATTCTTTGCATTTCTGGTCAGATGCTAAATGCATTTCATTGGCTTTGTATCTGTACTCGGCACAATGACAATAAAGTTGAATCTAATCTAACCTGATCTTTTGCACATTCACTCTCACATATGCCTGTCAATTCCCGCCACTGCCTGTAAGGAGTTTGTACCTCCAGGTGCTCCGGTTTCTCCAGGTGAGTCCAAAGACGTACCGGTTGGTAGATGAGTTGGTCATTGTAAATTGTCCGGTGATTAGGCTAGGATTAAATTGGGGATTGCTGGGTGGTGTGGCTCAAAGGGCCTGAAGGGCCTCCTCCGTGCCATATCTCAGTAAATAAATAAACAAACAAACAAATAAATGAATAAATAAATAGACAAATGAATGGATGAATAAATGAATAACTAGACAAATGAATGAATGAATGAATAAATGAATAAATAAATAAAACTCCCCTCTGGCTCTTTTGCAACTTGCCAGCATAAAGAAGGAGTTTCCAGCAGATGATTAACATCCCAGCATGTCTTTGGGACATGGACGGAGACTAACGTGCCAATGTCTCCCAGTGATCGGATGGGGGAAACCCATTTGGTCACAGGGAGATGTGCAATCTCCACACTCAAGGTCAGGACTGAACCTGCATCCTTGGGATTGAGAGGCAGTAACACCGACTACTGTACCATCAAGCCACCCATGTCTCGTGGTGGGAGGCAAATACAAAGAGAAGTACAGCACAGAAACAGGCCCTTCGGCCCATCTAGTTCATGCCGACAGCTTTTGAACTGCATTGACCTGCGCCGGGACCAAAGCCCTCCGTACCCCTACCATCCCCTACTATCCAAACTTCTCATAAATGATGAAATCGAGCTCACACGCACCATCTGTGCTGGCAGCTCACGCCAACCTCTCACAACCCTCTGACTGAAGAAGTTTCCCCTCATGTTCCCCTTAAACTTTTCACCTTTAACCCATGACCTCACCCAACCTCAGTGGGAAAAACCTGCTTTCATTTACCCAATCGATACCCTTCATAATCTTGTACACATCTTTCAAATCTCCCCTTAGTCTTTGACATTCTAAGAAATAAATTCCAAATCTATTCAATCGTTCCTTATAACTCAGGTCCTCCAAACCCAGCAGCAGCCTTGTAAGTTTTTTCAGTACTCTTTCAACCTTATGTACATCTTTCCTGTTGGTAGGTAACCAAAGGTGATTAAGAGAATCTTGGAGAGGGAGATAAATAAGTGTTTGGGGAATGCTGGGATATAGACCTTACATTGGCAGACAGGATTTGTTTAATTAACTGTTTAATTAGTTTGGCACAACACTGTGGGCTGAAGGGAGAGTTCCTGTGTTGCTCTCTTCTATATTCTACGTCGAGGCAGGGTGGGTTCAAACTGAATTGAAGATGTTTTTTTTCCTCTCAGGGTGTTGGGGGGTTGGAATGCAATTGCTGAAAGAGGCAGTGAACACAGAATCCTCGTTTTCTTAGCAAAGTAGACCAAAGTAGCAGAATTGAGTCATTCAAACACTCAATAAATGGCAAAATTGCGGCCTGATGTGCCTAACAGCGCGGGGAGGAATTTTACCATTTTTTAAAGACTTACAGCTCTGTTTTTGTGGATGTTTGTGAAGAAAATGAATTCCAGGATGTAGACATTGTATACCTGTCTCTGATATTAAATGTACCTATTGAAACCTATTGAAATAAGGAGGAAAATATAGAGAGGATATAGTAGCCAGATTGATTATGCATCGTAGAAGAGGTCATCTCCAAGAAATTAAACCTTTTGTACAAGCAAGTTGGGATGAATAATGTTATGGGACTGTCAAAATGGCTCATCCAAGAACAAGAACAGCTTTGATAGGCCAAATGGTCACTATCACAGCAGAAGTAATTACAACTCAGTACGTTTGAATAGTTATTTCATTACGAATTTCCAATACAAACAACTCAAACGGCCTGTTACACCGTTGGCGTTTAGGGCATTAATGAAGTTCCTCCATCTCTGCCAGTGTTCACAGCTTCCTTCATCATGTCAGTAGCTTCCTCTTGGTTTTCACTACTGTCAGTCACGCAAGTCCCGGATGGAGACTCAGGAACACTGGTACAGTCAGATGTAGAAGGATTCTTCATTGCTGTTTCCATAACAGTTTTGTTTGACCGGTCAAGGTTGTTAGCCCTGAGCTGAACCCCCAAACCTGGAGGACCAGTGGACCACTCTTAGCCTGACCTCTACCCTCTGACCTGTTTGACATGGGTGACCCTATCAAGAGCCAAAGTATAAAGCCCTGACTCCAGCCAACAGAGCTCTCCGGGTCATTGAGACACACAAGCCTCCAAACCCAACAAGGTTGTGGTCCTCTTGGACGAGTACAAGCAACTGAACGTCCTATTTAAGGTGTAAAAAATAGCTTTATATGTCACATGTATATTAAAATATCAAAGCGTGCAGTGAAATGCATCATTTGCATTAAACATCCTCCAGACGGTTCACAAAACTACTACTTTCACTTCTTAACAGTTGCTGGTGAACGCAGCAGGCCAGGCAACATCTCTAGGAAGAGGTGCAGTCGACGTTTCAGGCCGAGACCCTTCGTCAGGACTAACTGAAGGAAGAGTGAGTCTCGTATCCCTTTTGCCTATCACCTGTCCAGCTCTTGGCTCCATCCCTCCCCCTCCTGTCTTCTCCTATCGTTCTGGATCTCCCCCTCCCCCTCCCACTTTCAAATCTCTTACTAGCTCTTCCTTCAGTTAGTCCTGACGAAGGGTCTTGGCCTGAAATGTCGACTGTACCTCTTCCTAGAGATGCTGCCTGGCCTCCTCCGTTCACCAGCAACTTTGATGTGTGTTGCTTGAATTTCCAGCATCTGCAGAATTCCTGTTGTTTGCACTTTCACTTCTTTTACGTTTGCTTTTTCTTTCAAATGTGGTCCTGCTACTGTTGGAGCATCTGATCTACATTTTGATGGTGTGCTTTTGGGCCAATTGAACGATTTCTGTCTCTGAGAGGGTTTCGCAAGGCTTCGAGTGACACCTGCAGCCTAAAGGCCAAGAAGCCTGGAGATGGGGTGAATTGAATTGAATTGACTTTATTACTTACATCCACCTACACGAGGAGTAAAAATCTTTACATTACGTCTTTGTCTAAATGTGCAATGTGCAAGTTATAGTAATTTATAATAAATAGCATGTACAACAGGATAGTCAATATAACATAGAAATACAATTGTTCAGTGTGAATTAATCAGTCTGATGGCCTGTTGGAAGACGCTTTTTCGGAACCAGTTGGTCCTGGCTTTTATGTTGCGGTTGGTAGCAGCTGGAACAGCTTGTGGTTGGGGTGACTCAGGTCCCCAATGATCCTTCAGGCCCTTTTTACACACCTGTCTTTGTAAATGTCCTGAATAGTGGGAAGTTCACAACTACAGATGTGCTGGGCTGTCCGCACCACTCTCTGCAGAGTCCTGCGATCGAGGGAGGTACAGTTCCCATACCAGGCAGTGCTGCAGCCAGTCAGGATGCTCTCAATTGTGCCCCTGTAGAAAGTCCTTAGGACTTGGGGACTCATGCCAAACTTCTTCAACTATCTGGGGTGAAAGAGATGCTGGTTGTGCTTTTATCACCACACATGCAGATAACAAACTCTGAGCTGAACCGAATACGCCTGGACTCTTTCATCTTAGTGTTTTAAATTCATTTTTTTTTGTTGCCATTTGCGTGATTTGTTCTTTTTTTTTGCGAGTGGAGGGGGTTGATGTTTTCCTTTGAACGGATTCCATGGCTTTTCTTAGTCGCATGGCTGGCTGTGGGGAAAGATGAATTTCAGGGTTGTAAACTGCATAAATACTTTGATAACGAAAGTGCTTTAAGCCTTTGATCAACACAATCTGAATATTCGCCGGGGGCAGCCCGAAAGTGTCACCATAATTCTGGTACCATCGTAGCGTGCCCATAACTTACTAACCATAGCACATCAATCTTTGGAATGTGGGAGGAAACTAGAGCACCCAGAGGAAACCCACACTGTCACAGGGAGAACGTACAAACTCCTTGCACACAGTGACAGGAATTGAACCCCAATCATTGATCGCTGGCGCTGTGATAGCGTTTTCAGGCACTTTCTCCCCGTGCACATCACTCACTTTCCGAGAACTGCGATTCTCTGAAGTTCCCTCCCAGATGTATCAGTGACCATCTTATATAGGTGCCATCTAAATGCTTCTCCACACATCTTTCTACATCTATCCAACTCCTTCATCGTTTTAAGGTCCTCTCTGACTCTTTTTTTGTTCTTATTGACCTAGCAGTCACCTATTCACCAAACTGCCATCAAGGAGAGGCTACAAGTCCATCACCACCAGGGCTACACGTCATCGCCAAAGCTTCTTTCCTGTAGCCACCCAGCTTCTCAACTAAACTCACTCAGGTGTAAACCCCTGACTGTCTCTGCACAGCACCCATTAAATGCTCTTTCCTCTTTTCCTTGTCCTGTTGATAATTATTGAGTCTGTTCATATGTTCACATTGATTTAAGTTTGATTATTGACGTTTGCGGATGTGGCCATTCTGCTAACTGTTGATTGTTCCCGGCTGTTTGCACTACTGTCTTGTGAATCGTGTAGTTGCTGTTGTACTGCCTGTTATAGAATAGTCCTGTGTTTTATGTTTGGCACCGAACCACAATCTATTCTGGTATGCTTCACATACTGGCCATAAACTGATTCTGATTCTGATCTAATTTGTAAACAGTGGCTTGGCCCACATTATACGTTCCTTCTGGTCAACGATAGAAATTTTGGTAAGCCATGTTCCTTTCAGTCATAATAATTCCCAAAGCTTAAAGCAACAAGCAACTGCAGCTCACACCAAATGCTGGAGGAACTCAGCAGACCAGGCAGCATCTACAGAAATGAGTAAACAGCCTGCTAGAATGTTCTTCAAGGTACATCAGTGGAAGTTTTTGAGTGTTTTAGGTGAAACCCAATCTCCTCATACTCCTAATGAAATATAGCCACTGTCTTGCCTTCTTTGTAGCGACATTGATATGTTAGAATCAGTTAGATCCTCAGAGATATTGACACATAAGAACTTGAAATTTCTCACTCTCTCATTAAACATTCCCTTTCTGAGTTGCTTACCAACTCATGCCAGGATACTTCATCTATCTCGCATGCAGCTTCTCTCATATTCCTTTTTCACGACTTTAACCTTCAAGATCATCTCAATGCATGATACTATTGTGTAATCCGAAGTTTCCTCTTCCAGAGAATGCATTGTAATCTTTGTTTGGTTCCAGTGGGCTCCTTCCCACTTTTCCCTTCCAGATTTGGCTGTGCGAGAGGCACTCTGAGTCTAGAATAGCTAAATTTAGAAGAGGGAGGGATAGAAGGCCAAATAGGACAACGAAGGTCATGAAGCTGAAAAGAGTGCAGAAAAGTTTCAGAAGCATGTTACCGGGACGGGAAGGCTTGAGTTATAAGGAGAGGCCGGACAGACTGGGTCCTTTTGCCTCTGGAGTGCAGGAATCTGACGGGTGGCCTGAAATGACCATAAAACCATACGATATAGAAGCAGAATTTGGCCACTTGGCACAAAAAAGCAGGAGGGACACAGATAAGGCGAATGGTCACAGTGTTTTCTCCAGGGTCAAAGTCAAAGTCTGTCCCGAGCTTATGCCGGTTTCTGTGGCGCGAAGCGACTGAGAGTACGAGACTCCCCCGTCCCGCCCCCCCCCCACCGCGTAGGACACCAGTCTATCACGATGTAACCCCCAGCATCTGCCGGGTACCTATTTTCAGCTAGGTAAACTGGAGCATTGTGTGGTTAAGCGCCTTGCTCAAAGACACAGCACGCTGCCTCGGCCGAGACTCGAACCCACGACCTTCAGATCGTGAGCCCAACGCCCTAACCACTTGGCCACATGCCACACTTTCTCCAGGGTAGGGGGAGTCTAAAACTGGAGGAAATAGGTTTAAGGCAAGAAAAGGGAAAAGAACATACTGGGGATGTGAGGGGAAAACTTTTCACTCAGAGCATGGAGGGTATACGGACTGAGCTGCAAAATGTAGTACAATTACAATGTTTAAAAGTCATTTAGACAGATACATGGATATAGAAGTTTTAGAGCAGGGTTTCCTGTAGTGGTAGTTAATCGTGTTATTCCTGTGCTACTGGGTTAGCCAGTCCTACACAGGAGGAGTTCACATACTGTACAAGCAGGGTCATCAATGAAGTTCAGCTCGATGTTAGATTATGAGGACACGTAGTCCTCTTTTATTGTCATTTAGTAATGCATGCATTGAGAAATGATACAATGTTCCTCCAGAATGATATCACAGAAACACAAGACAGACCAAGACTAAAATAAACTGACAAAAACCACATAATTTTAACATATAGTTACAACAGTGCAAGCAATACCGTAATTTGATAGAGAACAGGCCATGGGCACGGTAAAAAAAAGTCTCAAAGTCTCTCGAAAGTCCCATCATCTCACGCAGACGGTAGAAGGAAGAAAAACTCTTCCTGCCATGAGCTTCCAGCGCCGCAAACTTGCTGATGCAGCACCCTGGAAGCACCCGACCACAGTCCGACTCCGAGTCCGTCCGAAAGCTTCGAGCCTCCGACCAGCCCTCCGACACCCAGCACCGAGCACCAGCTCTGCCGAGCACTTCGACCCCAGCCCCGGCAACAGGCAATAGGCAAAGCCAAGGATCTGGGGCCTTCCCCTCCGGAGATTCTCGATCGCACAGTAGCAGCGGCAGCGAAGCGGGCATTTCAGAAGTTTCTCCAGATGTTCCTCCGTGCTTCTCACGTCTGTCTCCATCAAATCAGGATTGTGCACGGCATCCTACTTCACAAATACGATATCAATTTGGAGTGGCCGCGCGCGCTGCGTCGCGCCGCCATCTTCTCTTCCCCTCCACAGGATGCAGGATATGCAGGGTATCCTGCATGCTGGTGTCATGGTGCGCTCTGCACCGTCCCTCAATACCGAACACAACGTGGGGTCAGAACTGGGATCTGAACCCATGCGTTTCTCCTACGCCATGCAGTCAGCCACTCTCGCATGAGAAAAGTTCTCATGCTGCACAGCCGAGTATCGTGCAGGCAGGCAGGCATCCTGGTGTGCTCTAATCAGCCTTCCTAAACTCCTTTTATGCCTTGGATTAATACCACTAAGCAAGTTGGGACCCCCTGGCATAGAGGGATATGGACCAGATGTAGGCAAATGGGACTAGAATCTTAGTTAGCGGGGGGACGTGTTGGACTAAAAGGGCAATTGGATATGGATTTTAGTAAGGCACTTGATAAGGTTCCCCATAGGAGACTAATTCAGAAAGTCAGGAGGTATTGGATCTAGGGAAACTTGGCTGTGTCGATAAGAAACTCACTTGCAAATCGAAGGCAGAGGCTGGTAGTAGATAGAGTGTATTCTGCCCGGGGGTCCGGGACCAGTGGTGTTCCACAGGGGTCTGTTCTGGGACTGCTGCTCTTCGTGATTTTTATAAATGAGATGGATGAGGAAGTGGAAGGATGGGTTGGTGACTGCTTCTCTTCCCATAGCTGCTGTCTCATCTGCTGAACATTCCTAATATTTTTGCTTCCTATTTCAGGCACAACAGATGGCTCAGATGGCTATACAGTGAACAGCTTTAACGGGTGTCTTAAAGGGAGACAGAGTGGTAGTGGGCCGGAGAAATTCATTAAAAAAAAGTCCCAGGAGCTAGGAGTCCTGAAGGATGAACGGACAGCGAAAGGAAATTCTCTGCAAATCCCTGAGAGTGGCAGACGCTATAGAAATGTAGAAGGGCACAGATGCAGCACAGCAAGACACTCTATAATAGTCGGAATGGTCGCGCTCCAGGGCAAAGTTGAAACTAGCCTGAGAAAAAGTCCAAGCAGAGGCAGAACTTAATCCGGTTGAGTACACTCCTGAGTTATAAGGTACACCTGGATCATCTATCATCATCAGGCAATCCCTCTGAGGACGTTTGGAACTCAGGTCACTCAGCACTGAAACTTCTTGCCATCCATTCCCGTGATGCTGACGTTGAAAACCTAGAGGCCATTTAAAGACAAACAACAGGAATTCTGCAGATGCTGGACATTCAAGCAACATACATCAAAGTTGCTGGTGAACGCAGCAGGCCAAGCAGCATCTATAGGAAGACATTCACTTTTCGGCTGCCATTTGATGCTTCATACAACAGCGAGACCTCATTAAGTCGCGTATAATTGCCTCTGTCCAGTCTCTCACCGATTTGCAAATTTCCACATACCCTCCCACCCTCACCCCCAGGAGTTTTCCATCCACATCCATCACCTTTCCCTGATTGAATGCATGAGACCCCTGTAACCATTACGTAAAACTGCACAGATACGCACACACAGATACAGAGACACACACCACACCAAACACACCACACTAAACACGCAGACACACACACACACACAGATACAGACACAAACACACACACACACACACACACACACACTGACAAACATACACACATAGACACATACACATAGATACAGACTTACGCACTCACAGACACACACACGCACATACAGACACATACACTGACAGATATACACTCATAGACACATACACACACATACACACATACACCCACAGACACACACACACATACTCACATATACACACACACACACACAGACATTCACACACACATACTCACACAGAGTCTCACAGGAGTACTACACAAGGACACATATATCACTCCCTCCACATACATAGACACACACACACGCACACAAAGGCTCACCCAGACTGAAACATACCACACAGACAGAGCAGACTAACATTGACAAAGGAAGGATGAGCTGAGATCGTGACTGTGAGCTACTGTGAAGCTACTGATGTGTAGATACTCATTTGGGGAAGAGCACACAGCAAGATCCCACAAACAGGACTGCGCTAGGCAGCCAGATAATCCAGGCTCTGACGTGCCACTTGAGTGATGAAAGTTGTCAGTCGCCCAGCCACAGCCTCTTCACGTAATGGCCTGGTTTTCTTTTGACCGTGCGTGAGCTGGGGTGCAAACAAGGCCTCATGCAGCAGAACGCATGTCCAGTTGCTTCTTATTTTGCTGAAGTGTCAGCCTGGGATTGTGTTATCAAATTCTCTGAAGTGGTGCTCGAATCCACACTCGCACTCCAAGGCCAGAGAGGCATCACTGAGCCAAGCCAGTATCAATATCTGTGGAACAGAATCTGCCCGCACATTCAAAGTTGTTAGGTGCTAAGCCCCAGCTATCTACTGCTAATGCAGGTCTATGACAAAATAAACTCACAGGCATGAAGTCACTGGCATACAATACTGTCAGGAGTCTTATATCACACGTGGCAGAACGATTATATTAAAGTACATCTTGTCTGTACCGGTTGGCTCCACAGCTTGGGAGTCAGCACAGGGAGGGAAAATTCATTGACAATAATTTATTTATTGAGGTACGGCATGGAATAGGACATAGATAATAGAACGGCCCTTCGGCCCGCAATGTTGTGCCGACCCTTAAACCCTGCCCCCCCACCTTAAATTCCTCCATATACCTGTCTAGTAGTCTCTTAAACTTCACTAGTGTATCTGCCTCCACCACTGACTCAGGCAGTGCATTCCACGCACCAACCACTCTCTGAGTAAAACACCTTCCTCTAATATCCCCCTTGAACTTCCCACCCCTTACCTTAAAGCCATGTCCTCTTGTATTGAGCAGTGGTGCCCTGGGGAAGAGGTGCTGGCTATCCACTCTATCTATTCCTCTTAATATCTTGCACACCTCTATCATGTCTCCTCTCCTCCTCCTTCTCTCCAAAGAGTAAAGCCCTAGCTCCCTTAATCTCTGATCATAATGCAGTAGGGATCGGAATAGGATCATAATGCAATAGCAGGCCCTCCCGGCCCTTTGAGCCAGCATTACCTCCACCCCACCATTTAATCCTAACCTAATCAGGGAACAATTTACAATGACCAATTAACCTACCGACCGGTATGCCTTCAGACTGTGGGGGGAAACTGGAGTGCCCGGGGTTGTACACGGGGAATGTACAAACTGCTTACAGGCGGTGGTGGGAATTGAACCTGGGTCGCTGGTCATGCTCGCCCCTTGAGCAGTAACGTCTCGGATAACAGTGCTGCAAATCAGCAGGGCGGTTTCTAGTGCAGCTGACACCAGTGACCTGTTTTTTTTTATATATATGTAGTCACAGTTCAGGAGGGAATGGGACTATGAGGTCCTGGAAACATTCAGGTCGCCTGTCATAGCCCCGAGATTCGGGGCAGCAGATTCAGGACGGAGATGAGGAGGAGCTGCTTTCCCAGAGGGTGGTGAATCTGTGGAATTCTCTGACCGATGAAGCAGTGGAGGCTGCCTCAGTAAATATATTTAAGTCAAGGTTGGGTAGAATTTTGCATAGTAAGGGAATTAAGGGTTATGGGGAAGAGGCAGGTAGGTGGAGATGAGTCCATGGTCAGATCAGCCATGATCTTATTGAATGGCGGAGCAGGCTTGATGGGCCAGATGGCCGACTCCTGCTCCTATTTCTTATGTTGTTATGTCATAGGTTGAATACTGGCTGGACAAACAGCTCTTCCAAAGAAGATTTCTGGCTGGATAATCATCTCTCCACCCAGAGGACAACACTGACTGGACAAACAGTTCTCTCCTCAGAGAACAACACTGACCAGACAATCTGCTCTACCCCTCAGAGGACAATACTGACTGGACAATCAGCTCTCCCCTCAGAGGACAATACTGACTGGGCAATCTGCCCTCTCCTCAGAGGACCATACTGACCAGATAATCAGCTCTACCCCGGAGGACAATACTGACCAGACATTCTGACATGTCTATCCACGGCCTCCTCTACTGTAAAGATGAAGCCACACTCAGGTTGGAGGAACAACACCTTATCTTCCGTCTGGGTAGCCTCCAACCTGATGGCATGAACATTGACTTTTCTAACTTCCGCTAATGCCCCACCTCTCCCTCGTACCCCATCTGTTATTTATTTATATACACACATTCTTTCTCTTACTCTCCTTTTTCTCCCTCTGTCCCTCTGACTATACCCCTTGCCCATCCTCTGGGTTTCCGCCCCTCCCCCCTTTTCCTTCTCCCTGGCCTCCTGTCCCATGATCCTCTCATATCCCTTTTGCCAATCACCTGTCCAGCTCTTGGCTCCATCCCTCCCCCTCCCGTCTTCTCCTATCATTTTGGATCTCCCCCTCCCCCTCCAACTTTCAAATCTCTTACTAGCTCTTCCTTCAGTTAGTCCTGACGAAGGGTCTCGGCCCGAAACGTCGACTGTACCTCTTCCTAGAGATGCTGCCTGGCCTGCTGTGTTCACCAGCAACCTTGATGTGTGTTGCTTGAATTTCCAGCATCTGCAGAATTCCTTGTGTAGACAATCTGCTCTCTCCTCAGAGGACAATGCTGACCAGATAATCAGCTCTACCCCGGAGGACAATATTGACCAGACAATCTGCTCTCTCCTCAGAGGACAATACTGACTGGACAATCAGTTCTCACCTCGGAGGACAATACTGAACAGACAATCTGTCTCTCCTCAGAGGACAATACTGACCAGACAATCTACTCTCTCCTCAGAGGACAATACTGACCAGATAATCAGCTCTACCCCAGAGGACAATACTGACCAGACAATCTGCTCTCTCCTCAGAGGACAATACTGACTGGACAATCAGTTGTCCCCTCAGAGGACAATACTGACCAGATAATCAGCTCTCCCCTCAGAGGACAATACTGACCGGATAATCAAAAACAGTTACTACTCCTCAACCATCAGGCTCTTGATCAAAAGCTGATAGCCATACTCACTTGCCCATCCATTGAGATGTTCCCACAACCAATGATCTCAGTTTGTGGACTCTTTATCTCATTATTTATTGCTATTTATTTCTATTTCCATTTGCACAGTTTGTTGTCTTCTGCACTCTGGTTGATCTTTCACTGATCCTGTTATAGTTACTATTCTACAGGTTTGCTGACTATGCCCACAGGAAAATAAATCTCAGGGTTGTATATGGTGACATATATGCACTTTGATTAAAAAAATACTTTGAACTTTGAACTTTAATTCAGGCCATACCTAGAGTCAACATTACACCCAGCCCCCTTCAACTTACTGACAGAGGCGTTAAACAACAATTCTCCGGATGATTATTTGATTATAACCCTGTCTGATATAGAATTATGTTGGCAGAGTGTTAAAGTCCTTTTTATAGATATCCAGTTGGCTTCATGGAAACTGTTAATGGACCGCAGGCCTCCCTTCTCCGATGGCTTCCCCTTTTCTTCAGGTCTTAAGCTGGCTGACAAAGGCCTGACTCAGAGGTTTCTTCAGCCTCTCTGTGGTGATTATGACTGACCTGTTGCACCAGAAATATTAAACTACCTTTCGCTGTCCAACATTTTCAGCAGATTTTGTCTGGGTAGCTTCCAACCTGGTGGCATGAACATCAATTTCTCTGACTTCCAATAATTATTGTTCTCCCTTAGCCCTCCCGAACACCATCTTTTCTTCTTTTTCCTTGGACTTGGAGAGGGTATTTCTAGTATTGGGGGAGTCTTGAAGCAGAGAGGCAGAGAGTACAGCCTTAGAATTGAAGACATCTATTTAGAATGGAGGTAAGGAGGAATTTCTTTTATCAGTAAATTCAAAGTTCAAAGTACAGTTATTACAAAAGTATATCCCTGGTTATAGCTAGGGATAGTAATGGGGGCAAACTCACACTACCTATTAAATGCTCCCAGTGGCGTGCGCCTCAAATAGCCTCTGACAACCAAGTCCAGCTCCTGGCCTTCATGTCTGGCTTAGCTACTATTCGCAGAAGAACCGTTCCTACTGACAGGAGAAGGGGCAAAAAGTCAGGTTACTGGCACCCTACCACCTGTCGTTCTGGGCAGACGGGGCCCGTCAGCCGAGGTTGGCAGCTCATCTAGGAGAAGGAAAACTCTGATCTCAAACCTCCGCTGCCTTGCCGTTATACTCACTCATGGGGAAGGCTTCGGGAGTAAATTCTGAGGGAAAAATCCAGAGTTGGAGTCCCTAAGGCAGTCCTACGTTGAGTTGAACGCTGACTGGCAACTCCTGCAGTGCGTCTGGTATAAAACTGTATCGGTCTCTGCCGTTCCCTTGGGTTCATCAGCAGGGTGGAGAGGGGGAGCTTGATACATGGGCAACAGCTTGCTCTCCACATTGTACTGTACAGGCTTGCGTATCTAGACAGCTGGGACACAACATCATGGTGACCTCTGACCGACAGGGGCCTTCACGTGTACACTATACAGCCTCGAGATTCATCTCCTTGCAGGCAGCCACAAATAAGAAACCCCAAAAAAAAACATTAAAGGAAAGACCAGCAAACACCCAGTGTGCAAAGAGAGAAAGAAAAAAAACACAAATCGCGCAAATAATAAAGCAAGCAAAAGCATTCAGAACGGAAGTGAGTTGATAGTCACGAACACTCACAACACGCTGGAGGAACTCAACAGGTCAGGCAGCATCCGTGGAAAAGATCGGTCAACGTTTCAGGCCGGAACCATTCGTCAGGCCCTCCTCTACTGCCATGATGAGGCTAAACTCAGGTTGGAGGAGCAACACCTCAAATACCGTCTGGGTAGTCTCCAGCCCCTTGGTATGAACATTGAATTCTCCAACTTCCGGTAATTCCCTCCCCCTCCCTTCCCCTATCCCTATGTCACTCTGCCCCCTCCCCCAGCTGCCTATCACCTCCCTCATGGTTCCGCCTCCTTCTACTACCCATTGTGTTTTCCCCTATTCCTTCTTCACCTTTCCTGCCTATACCCTCCCTGCCTCCTTTCCCCCACCCCTTTGTCTTTCCCCTTACTGGTTTTTCACCTGGCACCTACCAGCCTTCTCCTTCCCACCCTCCTCCCACCTTCTTTATAGGGCCTCTGCCCCTTCCCTCTACAGTCCTGATGAAGGGTTCCGGCCCGAAATGTCAGCTCATCGTTTCCACGATGCTGCCCAACCTGCTGAGTTCCTCCAGCATGTTGTGAGTGTTGCTTTGACCCCAGCATCTGCATTTTGTGTTTATGATAGTCACGAAGCCCAGAGCAGGCCCACAGCCTCAGTTCATCACACAGTGGAGCAAAACTTCGTGGAGCTCGCAGGCACAAAGCCCGGAGCAGGTGACGCAGGCCCATGGCGCCAGTCTTAGCTCAGTGCAGAGCAGCGAGCAAACCGGCCTGACACTTGCCTTCGGTCCCAACACCCTGCCCTGTTCAATCCATCTGGCCCGGTGTTTAAATTGTTCGAACATCAGGCCATTCCTTGCTCGATACATTGCCACAGGTGGCTGTGGAGGCCAAATCAATGGGTATAATTAAAGTGGAGGTTAATAGGCTCTTGTTCAGCAAGGGTCTCAAAGTTTATGGGGAGAAGGCAGAGAAATGGGGATGAGAGGGAAAATAATTCAGCCATGATCAAAGGGCAGAGCAGAATCGATGGTCCAAATCGCCTAATTCTGCTTCTATGTCTAGTCATAGTCATAGTCATACTTTATTGATCCCGGGGGAAATTGGTTTTCGTTACAGTTGCACCATAAATAATTAAATAGTAATAAAACCATAAATAGTTAAATAGTAATATGTAAATTATGCCAGGAAATAAGTCCAGGACCAGCCTATTGGCTCAGGGTGTCTGACCCTCCAAGGGAGGAGTTGTAAAGTTTGATGGCCACAGGCAGGAATGACTTCCTATGACGCTCTGTGTTGCATCTCGGTGGAATGAGTCTCTGGCTGAATGTACTCCTGTGCCCACCCAGTACATAATGTAGTGGATGGGAGACATTGTACAAGATGGCATGCAACTTGGACAGCATCCTCCTTTCAGACACCACCGTCAGAGAGTCCAGTTCCATCCCCACAACATCACTGGCCTTACGAATGAGTTTGTTGATTCTGTTGGTGTCTGCTACCCTCAGCCTGCTGCCCCAGCACACAACAGCAAACATGATTGCACTGGCCACCACGTTGGTCTTGTCCATTCCAGGTGCTATTCAAATAATCGGGCAGCACAGTAGCATAGTGGTTAGCACAACACTTTATGGTACAGGTGACCCGGGTTCAATTCCTGCTGCTGCCTGTAAGGAGTTTGTATGTTCTCCCCGTGACCTTCCACAGACCAAAGACATACTGTTTAGTAGGTTAATTGGTCATTGTAAATTGTCCCGTAATTAGGCCAGGGTTAAATCAGGGGTTGCTGGGCAGTGTGGCTCAAATGATGGGAAGGGCATACTCCACGCTGTAGGTCAATAATCAATAACCAATAATCAATAAACCATCTCTCAGATGCTTCCAACATTCTTCCATCGACAAAGACATTAATATTCTAGGCACTGCAGGTACTCCAGGCACAGTGCCACCAATGCAGCTGTATAACTCAACCATAATCTTCCTCCTCAGTATTCAACTCCCCTACCAATAAAAAACATTCTGGTAACTGTCATAATTAGAAGAAAAAGGAGAAAGCTCTTAACTCCGAGTGGAGTCATCGGGCCGCCGTCATGACGGGTTTTTTTTAGTAGGCTTTCTTATTTTTACGAGACCGAGTTGCTAGCTCAACCCTCAACCCAGCACCGATGGAAAGCGTGCAAGGGGGCCGGCTGGATTTGAACTCCGGAGCCTTCGCTCCGAAGTCCGGCGCTGATGCCACTACACCACCAGCCGGCAAAACTTTCAAAATTACCTGCTACACAAGCATTGTGTTGCGTAGAGTTCTGTGTACAGTTTGAACATCCTGTTATATATCACCCTGAGGTGGGGTGGGGATACGTCTCTACCAAAGGAGGTGTGAGGCGCTCTTTCCCTCCACAAGCCTGCAGGTCACCCTTGGGCAAGGTGTGGCGCCTGCTTAGCCCCCCGCCCCCCCAATCAGGGTCACGTGAAGCCATGGAAACAGGTGGTGGATGGTCGTAAGAGCCAGGCAGACAATCTCTGAAGAGCATAGATAATGGCTGGGGTCACCCGTCTTGCAAAGACACTGCCCAGAAGAAGGCAATGGCAAACGTTTTCTGCAGAAAATTTGCCAAGAACAATCGTGGCAATGGAATGACCGCGGTTGCCCACGTCATATGACATAGCACGTAAAGAACGAACAAATTATAATACGATGGACGTCTTCAAACTACGGTGCTCATGTGAGGTATTGCTGTTTGTCGGCTGCATTGAATTAACAATTACTTCGAAATGCAAGCAGGTCTGATGAGCTGTGGGAGCATCTCAAAGCTAACTACAAAAACGCACCATGGCCTTTAATCTCCCATACAAAATGTGTGTGAGCCACACAGACAGTCGTGGTTGAAATCTCTCAACACATTTCTGTGGTGTTTCCATTGTGGAACTTTGCAAACGCAGAGAAGGTGCAGAATCTGATTTAGTATTGCTGACATACTTTGTGTCCTGAAATTTGTTGTTTTGCGGCAGCAGGATAGTGCAATGCACAAAATATACTATAAATTATGACAAGGAATATAAATTAAAATGTTAAATTCAACACACAAAACGTTGGAGGAGCTGAGCGGGTCAGGCAGCATCTATGGAGAGGGATAAGCGGTTGACGTTTTGGGCTGAGGCTGTTCTTCAGGACTGGAAAGGAAGGGGGAAGATGCTGGAAAAAGAAAGTGGGTGGGGGGGGGGTGGGAAGAGGAAGGAGGACATGCCAGAAGGTGATAGCTGAAAAATAGTGGGGCTGGTTCATAGACAATTCAGAAATCTGATGATAGAAAGGAAGAAGTTGCTCCTCATATATTGAGTGTGTGTCTTCAGGCTCTTGTCCTCCTCCTTAATGTAGCAATAAGATGAGGGCATGTCCTGGGCAGTGGGGGACCTTGATCATGGATGCCACATTTTTGAAGCATGACCTTTTGCAGATGCTTGGCTGCTAATGTCTATAATGGAGCTGTCTGAATTTACAACCCTCTGAAGGGTCCCAGCCTGAAACGGCGACTGTTTACTCTTTTCCATAGACGCTGCCTGGCCTGCTGAGTTCCTCCAGCATTTTGTGTGCGTGGTACAACCCTCCGCAGCTCTTTTCCGATCCTGTGCGGTCACCCCTCCATTCCAGACAGTGATGTAACCGGTTAGACTGCTATCCTCACAGTAGATCTGCAGAAACAATCATTGAATTTGTAGGATCAATGGCTGATGGGCTGACGTACACTCAGTGGCTATTTTACACCTGTTTGTTAATCCAATCAGCCAACTCAATGCATAAAAGCATGCAGATGTGGCCAAGAGGTTCAGTTCTTGTTCAGACCAAGTATCAGGGCAGGGAAGAAATGTGATCTAAGTGACCTTGACTGTGGAATGATTGTTGGTGCCAGATGGAGTTTTAAGTATCTCAGAAACTGCTGATCTCTTGAGATATTCATGTTCAACTGTCTCTAGAGTTTACAGAGAAAGGTGCAAAAAACAAAAAAAAACAATAAGTAACATTAGCAATGCCTTGTTAATGAGGGAGGTTCAAGCTGACAGGAAGATGACAGTAACTCAAATAACCACACACGATAGGAGGAGAAGATGGTGGCGCGACACAGTTTGCGCGACCACTTCGTTGAATGATATCTGTAATCTGTCAAATAGGGGCCGTGCACAATCCCGATTTGATGGAGACAGATGTGAGAACACGGAGGAACATCTGGAGAAACTTCTGAAATGCCTTTTTCACTGCCGCTGCTACTGTGTGATCCAGAATCTCCGGAGGAGGAGGCCCCGAGTCCTCGGCTTTCCTTGTTGCTCGGCGGCCGGGACGGAGTCAAAGCGCTCGGCAGAGATGGTGCTCAGTGCTTGGTGTCGAAGGGCTGGTCGGAGGCTCGAAGTTTTCGGACGGACTCAGTGTCGGTTGTGTGGTCGGGTGCTTCCAATGCATCGACAGTTGTCGGTGCCTGGAGGTTTATAACAGGGAGAGTTTCTCCCTTCTGCCACCTGCTATCAGGGACTATCGGGAGTCGATCGGAACTTTGAGACTTTTTTTTACCGTTCCCATGGTGTGCTCTTTATCAAATTACGGTAATGTTTTGCACTGCTGTAACTATATGTTATAATTATGTGGTCTTGTCAGTGTTAGTCTTTGGTTTGTCCTTTTTTTTGTGATATCACTCTGGAGGAACATTGTATTATTTCTTAATGACAATAAATGAGGACTGAGTGTCCTCATACCTAATCTAATCTAATTATAACAGTGGAGCTATTTTGTGCGATTTTGATTGGTGCAGACTGGTTTTGTGGCCTGCTGTCAAGAAACGGCACATTGCTAAATTGAACTGAACTGAACTAAACTGAACAGTCCTAGACTGTTTCAAGGACTCTGTGGTTTGACGGTTAATATTCTGTGTGCTGTTCGCTCAATTTTGCTATTTGCATGATTTGTTTATTTTTTTGCGCATCGGGGGTTTAATGTTTTTCTTTGAACGGGTTCCATGGCGTTTCTTTGTTTCGTGGCTGTCTGTGGTGAAGATGAATCTCGGAGTTGTACACTGCATACATACTTTGAATCTTTGGCTTGCGGAAGAGCAACCCTGAACACACAACACTTTGAACCATGAAGTGGATAAGCTACAGCAGCAGAAGACCGCACCAGGTTCACCGGCTGTGCCTACAGAAATGGCCACTGAATGTTTGGCGTGAATGGAAAAAATAAGACTTAGACTCCAGCAAAGCCAAGTGGATGAGCTACGTCCATTTGGTTTAGAGGGGATGATAGCAATGAACGCCGAGCTGTAGTCAATAAAGAGTACCCTGGTGTATGAATCTTTGCTGTCCAGATGTTTCAGGGTTGAGTGAAGAGCCAATGAAATGGTATCTGCTGTGGATCTCTTGTGCCACTAGGCATACTAGAACATAGAACATAGAACAGTACTGCACAGCACAGGCCCTTCAGCCCACAAACTTGTGCCAACCCTTAAACTCTGCCTCCCATATAACCCCCTCCCCACCTTAAATTCCTCCATATACCTGTCTAGCAGTCTCTTAAATTTCACTAGTGTATCTGCCTCCACCACTGACTCAGGCAGTGCATTCCACGCACCAACCACTCTCTGAGTAAAACACCTTCCTTTAATATCCTCCTTGAACTTCCCACCCCTTACCTTAAAGCCATGTCCTCTTGTATTGAGCAGTGGTGTCCTGGGGAAGAGGCGCTGGCTATCCACTCTATCTATTCCTCTTATTATCTTGTACACCTCTATCATGTCTCCTCTCATCCTCCTTCTCTCCAAAGAGTAAAGCCCTAGCTCCCTTAATCTCTGATCATATTGCATACTCTCTAAACCAGGCAGCATCCTGGTAAATCTCCTCTGCACCCTTTCCAACACTTGCACATCCTTCCAATAGTGAGGTGACCAGAACTGGACACAATACTCCAAGTGTGGCCTAACCAGAGTTTTATAGAGCTGCATCATTACCCCATGACTCTTAAACTCTATCCCTTGACTTATGATAGCTAACACTCCATAAGCTTTCTTAACTACCCTATCTACCTGTGAGGCAACTTTCAGGGATTTGTGGACATGTACCCCGATATCCCTCTGCTCCTCCACACTACCAATTATCCTGCCATTTACTTTGTACTCTGCCTTGGAGTTTTTCCTTCCAAAGTGTACCACCTCACACTTCTCCGGGTTGAACTCTATCTGCCATTTCTCAGCTCAGTTCTGCATCCTATCAATATCTCTCTGCAATCTTCGACAATCCTCTGCACTATCTACAACACCACCGACCTTTGTGTCGTCTGCAAACTTGCCAACCCACCCTTCTACCCCCACATCCAGGTCGTTAATAAAAATCACGAAAAGTAGAGGTCCTGGAACCGATCCTAGTGGGACACCAATAGTCACAATCCTCCAATCTGAATGTACTCCCTCCACCACCACCCTCTGCCTTCTGCAGGCAAGCCAATTCTGAATCCACCTGGCCAAACTTCCCTGGATCCCATGCCTTCTGACTTTCTGAATAAGCCTACCGTGTGGAACCGTGTCAAATGCCTTACTAAAATCCATGTAGATCACATCCACTGCACTACCCTCATCTATATGCCTGGTCACCTCCTGAAAGAACTCTATCAGGCTTGTTAGACACGATCTGCCCTTCACAAAGCCATGCTGACTGTCCCTGATCAGACCATGATTCTCTAAATGCCTATAGATCCTATCTCTAAGAATCTTTTCCAACAGCTTTCCCACCACAGACGTAAGGCTCACCGGTCTATAATTACCCAGACTATCTCTATTACCTTTTTTGAACAAGGCGACAACATTCCCCTCCCTTCTATCCTCCGGTACCATTCCCATGGACAACGAGGACATAAAGATCCTAGCCAGAAGCTCAGCAATCTCTTCTCTCGCCTCGTGGAGCAGCCTGGGGAATATTCCGTCAGGCCCCGGGGACTTATCTGTCCGAATGTATTTTAACAACTCCAACACCTCTTCTCCCGTAATATCAACATGCTCCAGAACATCAACCTCACTCATATTGTCCTCACCATCATCAAGTTCCCTCTCATTGGTGAATACCGAAAAGAAGTATTCATTGAGGGCCTTGCTCACTTCCACATCCTCCAGGCACATCTTGCCACCTTTATCTCTAATCGGTCCTACTTTCACTCCTGTCATCCTTTTGTTCTTCACATAATTGAAGAATGCCTTGGGGTTTTCCTTTACCTTACTCGCCAAGGCCTTCTCATGTCCCCTTCTTGCTCTTCTCAGCCCTTTCTTAAGCTCTTTTCTTGCTACCCTATATTCCTCAATAGACCCATCTGATCCTTGCTTCCTAAACCTCATGTATGCTGCCTTCTTCCACCTGACTAGATTCTCCACCTCACTTGTCACCGATGGTTCCTTCACCCTACCATTCTTTATCTTCCTCACTGGGACAAATTTATCCCTAACATCCTGCAAGAGATCCCTCAACATTGACCACATGTCTACAGTACATTTCCCTGCAAAAACATCATCCCAATCCACACCCGCAAGTTCTAGCCTTAAAGCCTCATAATTTACCCTTCCCCAATTAAAAATTTTCCTGTCCTCTCTGATTCTATCCTTTTCCATGATAATGTTAAAGGCCAGGGAGTAGTGGTCACTGTCCCCCAGATGCTCACACACTGAGAGATCTGTGACCTGACCCGGTTTGTTACCTAATACTAGATCTAGTATGGCCTTCCCCCTAGTTGACCTGTCAACATACTGTGACAAGAATCTGTCCTGGACACACTTAACAAACTCTGCCCCGTCTAAACCCTTGGAACTAATCAGGTGCCAATCAACATTAGGGAAGTTAAGTCACCCATGATAACAACCCTGTTATTTTTGCACCTTTCCAAAATCTGCCTCCCAATCTGCTCCTCAGTATCTCTGCTGCTACCAGGGGGCCAATAGAATACACCCAATAGAGTAACTGCTCCCTTCCTGTTCCTGACTTCTACCCATACTGACTCAAAAGAGGATCCTGCTACATTACCCACCCTTTCTGTAGCTGTAATAGTATCCCTGACTAGTAATGCCACCCTTCCTCCCCTTTTTACCCCTCTCGCTATCCCTTTTAAAGCACTGAAATCCAGGAATATTGAGAATCCATTCCTGCTCTGGTGCCAGCCAAGTCTCTGTAATGGCCACTACATCATAATTCCACGTATGTTTCCAAGCTCTCAGTTCATCACCTTTGATTCAAGTCCAAGTCGCTCCTCAGACAGGAGTTGATGTGTTTCACCTCCAACTTCTCAGAACACACATCACAGTGGATGTTAGTGCTACTGGTTGATAGTCAGTGAGGCAGGTTACCACACTCTTCTTAGACACCAGTAAGATTGAAGCCTGCTTGAAGCTGGTGGGTACCTCAGACTGCCGAAGCGAGAGGCTAAAGATATCGATGAACACTCCAGATTGAAGGGGTTGCTATGGACTCGTTGGTCAAGTACCTCCCTTCTATGCCATAAGCATAGGTATGTAATACTTTTCTAATAAGAACAAAGTGCTAGGAATACATAGCAGGTCAAACAGCGTCTACAGTGAGGGAAACAGAGCACTTCAGGTTGAACAACCTTCATCAAAACACATGATGTAGGGTCTGTGGATTATGTAACTATATCGGAACAGAGATTTCCAGTGGCCCAGTTTTCAGGCACTTAAGGGTTCTCATAAATTTCTGTGCCTGAATGGTTTCTAACCATAGCAACACACACAAAATGCTGGAGGAACTCTGTGGAAAAGAGTAAAGAGTCGACGTTTCGGGCCGAGACCCTTCTTCAGGACTGAGCTTGAAGGGGCGAGATGCCTGAATTAAAAGTTGAGGGGAAGAGAAGGAGGCTAGCTGGAAGGTGATAGGTGAAGCCAGGTGGGTGGGAAAGGTCATGGGCTGGAGAAGAAGGAATCTGATAGGAGAGGAGAGTGGATCATAGGATGAATTGGAGAAGGAATCTGATAGGAGAGGAGAGTGGATCGTTGAGGAAGGGGAGAAGGAGGGGAAGTGATAGGCAGGTGAGAAGAGGTAAAAGCTCAGAGTGGGGAATAGAGGCGGGGGGGAGCATTTTTTGTTCACTGTAAGGAGAAATCAATATTCATACTAACAGGCTGGAGGGGACCCAGAAGGAACATACATTGTTGCTCCTCCTTCCTAAGGCTGGCCTATTCTTGGCACAAGAGGAGGCCATGGACTGTCATGTCGGAATGGGAGTGGGGATCGGAATTAAAATGCTTCCACCCATTGCTGATGTGTCACTCCCTTGCCAGCGATCATCCCCCGATGATTGATGCTTCAATGACTGCACCGCACAAGGAGAGGGAACAGTTGACAGGCGGCTGCGTGTGAGCGTTTTCCCATTGCTACTCACTCGCACCCGTCACGAAGTGAAACCCTTGTCCGGGCCAGGTTTTGCGTTGCCGTTCCGCACGGACTTGCGGCAGACTTGGTGCTGGGGCAAGGCTTCCGCAGGTGACCGGTTGCCCCCTGCGATTTTAGAGGATTGCATCGAAGCTGAGGTGCCTTACTGATGTCTCCACCATATTCTCAGAGTGTCTAGAACTAATGATGTAACTACAGAAACTAATATCTTCCTTCTGCCTCCTGGCAGCTGGTAGGGAACAGCTGAAATTACAGAACACCTCCATACGTCACTCAGCAGCCCCCCAGGGGTTTAACTAGAGCTTGCCTGATGAGCCTTAATCTACTGACTATGGACCTAAGCAACTTAGGGAGGAGAGTAGTCTAACTTGCAGGAAAGAGTGGGAGGAATGGGAATCAAGGGATTCTCTCCTCTCCGTCGCATTGACCTTAAGAACCAAATGGCTTCATTCTATGTGTTAAAATTTAAAAACATGCAAATAAGAAACAGGAACAAGAGTAGGCCATCGGGCCCCTCGATTTTGCTCTGCCATTCAATAAGATCATGGCTGATCTGACACCGATGCGGTTTTCAATATATTAGCGAGACCTGACGCAGACTGGGAGACCATTTCACTGAACACCTACGCTCTGTCCGCCAGAGAAAGCAAGATCTCCCAATGGCCACACATTTTAATTCCACGTCCCATTCCCATTCTGATATATCTATCCACGGCCTCCTCTACTGTCAAGATGAAGCCACACTCAGGTTGGAGGAACAACACCTTATATTCCGTCTGGGTAGCCTCCAACCTGATGGCATGAACATCGACTTCTCAAACTTCCGCTAATGCCCCACCTCCCCCTCGTACCCCATCCGTTATTTATTTATATACACACATTCTTTCTCTCTCTCTCTCTCCGTTTTCTCCCTCTGTCCCTCTGACTATACACCTTGCCCATCCTCTGGGCTTCCCCCTTTCTCCTTTCTTTCTCCCTAAGCCTCCTGTCCCATGATCCTTTCATATCCCCTTTGCCAGTCACCTGTCCAGTTCTTGGCTCCATCCCTCCCCCTCCTGTCTTCTCCTATCATTTTGGATCTCCCCCTCCCCCTCCCACTTTCAAATCTCTTACTAGCTCTTCCTTCAGTTAGTCCTGACCAAGGGTCTCGGCCCGAAACGTTGACTGTACCTCTTCCCAGAGATGCTGCCTGGCCTGCTGCGTTCACCAACAACTTTTATGTGTGTCAGCTCCACTGTCTGCCTTTTCCTCACGACCTTTAATTTCCCTACGATGCAGAAGTCTATTTAATGAAGTATCATCTGCTACTTCCCTGGGCAGAGAATTCCACAGATTCACTGAGGCCATAAGACCAGAAGATAGAGAAGCAGAATTAGGCCATTTGGCCCATCAAGTCTGCTCCGCCATTTTGTCATGGCTGATCCAGTCTTCCCCCTCAGCCCCAATCTCCTGCTTTCTCCCCGTATCCCTTCATGCCCTGACCAAACAGGAATCGATCAACCTCTGCCTTAAATATACCCAATGACTTGACCTCCACAGCAACAAATTCCTCAGATTCACCACCGTCTGGGTAAAGAAATTCCTCCTCGTCTCCCTTCTTAAAGGATGTCCCTGTATTCTGAGGCTGCGTCCTCTGGTACCCCACTAGAGGAGACATCCTCTCCACATCCACTCTATCGAGGCCTTTCAACGTTCAATAGGTTTCAATGAGAACCACCCTCATTATTCCGAATTCCAGTGAGTAGAGGTCCAGAGCCCTCAAATGGTCCTCATACTATGCCATCAAACTATTCCCTGGAATAAGCAGTTTCTCCTTATCGCCATCCAAAATCTACTCCCCCAGTTCTATGTGCTCTAGTTCTAGTCTCACTTACCAGTGGAAACAACTTTCCTGTCTGTATCTAATATATTTCCCCTCATAATTTTATATGTTTCTGTAAGAAAAAAAACATAGAAAAACTACAGCACAATACAGGCCCTTCGGCCCACAATGCTGGCCAAACATGTACGTACTTTAGAAATTACCTAGGTTTACCCATTGCCCTCTATTTTTCTAAGCTCCATGAGTTTCTTAAAAGACCCTATCATATCTGCCTCCACCACCATCACCGGCAACCCATTACACGCACTCACCACTCTTTGTGTAAAGAAAAATTTACCCCTGACATCGCCTCTGTACCTACTTCCAAGCACCTTAAAACTTGTGCCCTCTCATGACAGCCGTTTCAGCCCTGGGAAAAAGCCTCTGACTGTCCACAGGATCAATGCCTTAAGGTTCCCTCCTATTTTTCTGAATTCCAGTGAGTATAGTCCCAGGCAACTCCATCTCTCCTCATAGGCTAACCCTCTCTTCTCTAGAATCAACCAGTGAATCTCCTCTGCACTGCTTCCAAAGCCAGCGTATCTCTCTTCACGTAAGGAGACCAGACATGCACGCAAACCTACAGGTGTGGCCACACGCTGTGCAGTTTCAGCACAGCCTCCGTGCTCTTAAATTCAATCCCTCTGGCAATGAAGGCTAACATTCCATTTGCCTTTTTGATCACCTGTCGCACCTGCAAACCAACTTGTTGCGATCCATGCACAAGCACGTTCAAGTTCTTCTGCACAAGAGCATACTGAAATATTTCACCGTTTAAGTAATAAACTGATCTAATACTTTTTCCTTCCAAGTTAATGACCTTGGAGTTACCAATTTCGTACTCCAGTTGTCAGACCTTGCCCACTCACTTAACCTATCTATATCTTTCTGCAGACTCGCACATCCTCTGCACAATTTGCTTTTCCACTCAATTGAAATGTTTCAAATTAATATCAGAGAATGTATACTGTATACAACCTGAAATTCTTACTCTTCATAGACATGCACGAAACAAGAAGCCCACTAGAGTGAATGATAGAACCATTAGAACCTCGAAGACCCCCCACCCCCCAACACCTCCCATCACACAATTTAATGTGACTCTGCTGGCCCCTCAAGCCTGCTCTGTCATTCAATCCGTAACGAACTCCAGTTTTGCCTCTCCTTCACTTTCCTTCCTGGTTTGTTCCCCCTCAACCCTCGATTTTCCCCAGTAACCCAAGGCACCTATCTGCCCCGGCCTTGAATGCAGCTCACGGATCTCGGGGCTGGATCCGCAACCCTCTCAGCATTGAAATTCTTCCTCGTTTGAGTCTTAAAAAGGTAACTTCTTACTCGCTGAATACATCACCTCATTCCCACAAGAGGAGAAACATAATCTCAACTTTCTTCCTGTGGAGCCCCCACAGAATCTTATACGTCTCAACAAATCTTTTGTACAGCAAGGACTGACTCATTCTTCTAACAGACCGTGCCAATTTTCTTTCTCCTGCAGAGCTGTAACCTTCTGCGATTGAGAACAATTTGAGAACACATCGTATCAAGAGTAGATGCTGCTGGGAGTGATCTTCCACAGTCAATGGGATAAGGAGACCGATATACGTGTTGAATATGGCCAATGTAAAAGCTAAAAGGGCTGCTTCGAAGTAACAAGTGCAATCAATCCTAGAAATCTCTTGATCCCTGAGGTCAACTTCATATTACAGTAGTGACATTGCAGGATTTTTGTTAGGTCAGAGTGTAACGGGATACAGGACCAGGCTGTGTAAATGCAGCTGATTAGCCCTGATCTAATGACTGGAGTAAGAGGCTCCAGGGCCCATAGCTGTTAGTTTTTTCACTTCTTTTCTTTCACAGGAGGTGGCAGTTAACAATCAACAGCAATGGAGTCACCTATAGAGACGGGGGTGGGGAGTAAAGGTGCAGATTTTTCCCGCTACTTCATAGCCAGACGGGCTTTTACAGCAGTCTGCAGCTCTTGTACTTTCTTAGATTGACATTTTTTTTCTTTAAATCACTGTTTAGTTTAGTTGGCACTGAGGCCTGAGCCTGAGAGTGAGGAGAGACCTAGGGTTTGACCGATTTAAGCTCTGGGCCAAAACTGAGGCAGTGGGGCCTGGGCCTGATAGTGTATCGAGGCAGCGGGACCTGGGCCTGAGAGCGTATCGAGGCAGCGAGGCCAGGGCCTGAGAGCGTATCGAGGCAGCGGGGCCAGGGCCTGAGAGTGTATCGAGGCAGCGGGGCCTGGGCCTGAGAGCGTATCGAGGCAGCGGGGCCTGGGCCTGAGAGCGTATCGAGGCAGCAGGGCCTGGGCCTGAGAGCGTATCCTGGCGGCAGAGCCCGCATCCGAGAGTGAGGAATGGCTCGGGGTTTGGCCAATTAAAGCACCAGGCCGAATTGGAAAGGTGGGCTATGGGCCAAACCGTGGCGGTTGGGCCCGGGCCCGAGACTGCATTAAAGCGGCAGGGCTTGGGCCGAGAGTGAGAAATGACCTGAGGTTCGGCCGATTTAAGCGCTAGGCTAAATGGGAAAGATCGGGTACAGGCCGAATCGGAGTGGCAGGCCTGGGTCTGAGAGCAATGAAAGTCCCAAGATTTGTCCGACTTAAATGCCAGGCCAGATTGAAAAAGTCAGGGCGTCAGGGCCGGAGCTGAATGACAGTGTTCAGCTCACTACTCCAAGAGATTTACTCATCTCTGCGCTGAACTGAGGCTGCGGCCTGCAACCTATGGGTTCCTGGACAGGCTGGGAATGGCTTTGTGGCTGTGGACTCACTTTCGTGAACTTCAATTCTGAATGTTATTTGCTTACTTTTATTGCTTGCATGGTTTGTTTTTTTTTCTGCCCACCGGGTGTTTGACAGTCTTGTTTTAATGGGTTCAATTAGGATTCTTTGTTTTGTGGCTGCCCGTAACGGGACAAATCTTAAGGTTGTATATAGTATACATACTTGGATACTAAATGTGCTTTGAACTTTGAACTTTAAGTTCCCCAATGAACTTAATCACAGCTCTCACTGCTCGTCAAATAACTTAACCCTCTGTTCATCAGTTAAGGCTTTGATCATGATTGGCATTCATCATTCGCAAAGAGGCCTTCTTCTATCAGCAGAGATTTCTAGGTACGAAATGCATGGAAGTTCTCTCAAATGCCCCTCTCCCCTAATTCTGCCTTAAACACTCCCACCCCCAACCTGTTTCCCCTTTCCAAAATCATCATCCCTTGCCAATGAAACCAGAGGTCTGGATGCTAACAAGCAAGAGTCCAACCAAATTAGCAGAACATTTGCTGATCATGTTATGTGTGTTTATAGTAGAGACAAGCTACCCACTGCACTTTGTTAAGATCTGCCTCTAACACCTCTGGATCATCACCCATCTGGGTGTGACAACATTGTTCTGCTCTCAGTGGCTTCGCATTCTCATCTCGGCCTGATATGTCAACTGTCTATTCCATAGGTGCTGCCCGGCCTGCTGAGTTCCTGCAGCATTTTGTGTGCATTGGTCTGAATTTCCAGCATCTGCAGCATCTCGAGTTTATGGATTCCCATCCTGCTTTGCTCCTCTTCTCTCTCAAAAGGTCCCTCCATCCCCGAGAGAAAGTTCTGTACTTGGCTTTATCCCCCCCATTGTTAAATCACTCCAATATGGCATCAGTTGCCATGTCCCTAAGTTCTTATAATCCAAAACCAACTCTCAGACCCTCATTTCTCCTTTTAAACACTTAATGAAGCCATCCTCCTTAACTGAACTTCTGGCCACCTGCCCTAAGTCCTATGAAAGGTAGTGGATTTGGCCCAGTACATCACAAGAAATTCCCTTCCAACCATTGAGCACGTCTACATGAAACGTTGCCATAGGAAAGCAGCATCCATCATCAGGGACCCCCATCACCCAGGCCATGCTCTTTTCTCGCTGCTGCCATCAGGTAGAAGGTACAAGAGCCTCAGGACTCACACCAACAGGTTCAAGAACAGTTGTTACCCCTCAGCCATCAGGCTCTTAAACTAAAGGGGATAACTACACTCATCTATTGAGATGTTCCTACAACCAATGATCTCACTTAAAGGACTCTTTATCTTGTTATTTCATGCTCTCATTATTTGTTGCTATTTATTTATATTTGCATTTGCACAGTCTGTTGTCTCCTGCGCTCTTGCTCTTTCATTGATCCTGTTTACAGTTACTGTTCTATAGATTTGCAGAGTATGCCCACAAGAAAAATAAATCTCTGGGTTGTATGTAGTGACATGTGTGTACTCTGATAATAAATTTTGCTTTGAACTTTGAAATTAATAGCTCCTTATGTTGTGTGGGGGCACTGCTGTGAAGCATTGAAGATGTGATATCAATATGTCACATGTCTAGAATTCTTCATTCCTGAGCCATCAATGTACATATAGTGGAGCCTTAGATGTTCCCTGGAAATCCAATGGGATGCTCACTTATTGACACAGAGTTGTACAACATAGAGGCAGGCCCATTGCCCATCAACACCTCACTAACCATCAAGTATCTGTTTACAGTAATCCAAATTATTTTTATTTGAATCACACAGTACTTCAGCACAGAAACAGGCCCTTTGGTCCATCTAGACCATACCGGCCTGATCTTCTGCCTGCACCCAGACCACATCCCTCCGAACTTCTCTTCCCCACATTCCCAACAATTCCCCCACCCCCAGATTCTACCACTCACCTACATTCTAGAGGCATCTTACAGTGGCTAATTAATTTACTATTTCCTCTATCCTGGGGATATGTAGGGAACCCATGTGTTTGCAGGGAGAATGTGAAAACTCCACGTGGATGATGAGTGAGGGTCTACTGGTTCTTGGCTCGAATAAGTGATGCTACAGATTGTAACTTCAAAACAGCGAGCTGTTGGCCTCCCGCTCATTTGCTGTAGGACTGATATCTCTCTGAGAGATCCTGTCTGAGATGTCAGATGAACTGTAGTTTTTCATGGACTTTAGGTGTTGGGCATGTGGCCAAGTGGTTAAGGCATTCATCTAGTGATCTGAAGGTCGCTAGATCGAGCCTCAACTGTGGCAGCGAGTTTGTGTCCTTGAGCAAGGCACTTAATCACACATTGCTCTAGTGTCTGTGCGAGGACTGCTGCCCCACACAGACTTCCAATCTGCGCCTCGTAAGGCATGAAAATGCCCGACGCAGGCCTCTCATGGTCTGAGTTGACGATCCCTCCCTACCTAGGTCATGGTCTTTGGGGGCTTTGCTACAGCTTGCATGGTGGGGGGGGTGGATAGCTTTTGGAGTTGCAAATGGGAGAGTTGGGAGGGAGTTGATGCTTGTGCTGTTGCCTGTGAGTGGGAGGGGAAGAGCAGTCTTTGGGGTTCTAACATTTCTGTCATTCATTCACTGGGGATATTCTTCTGTTTCCTGGATGTCTGTGAAGAGTAAGAATTTCAGGTTGTATACTGTATACTTTACTATATTGTCGCCAAACAATTGATACTAGAGCATAAATCGTCACAGCGATATTTGATTCTGCACTTCCCGCTCCCTGGAGTACAGATTGATAGTAAGTATTAAAAATTTAAATTATAAATCATAAATAGAAAATAGAAAAGGGAAAGTAAGGTAGTGCCAAAAAAAACCGAGAGGCAGGTCCGGATATTTGGACGGTACGGCCCAGATCCGGGTCAGGATCCGTTCAGCAGTCTTATCACAGTTGGAAAGAAACTGTCCCCAAATCTGGCCATGAGAGTCTTTAAGCTCCTGAGCCTTCTCCCGGAGGGAAGAGGGACGAAAAGTGTGTTGGCTGGGTGGGTCGTGTCCTTGATTATCCTGGCAGCACTGCTCCGACAGCGTGCGGTGTAAAGTGAGTCCAAGGACGGAAGATTGGTTTGTGTGTGAGAATATACATTCTCTGATATTAAACTGAATTATTAAACCATTGACAGCACCCAAGGTCGGGATTGAACCTGGGCCAGAAGGGCTGTGAGGCAACATTAGTACGTGCTGCACCAGGGTACTACCCATATCTCTGGTTTGCTGATGCTGGCTATGTTCTGATTTTGGCCCCTTTCCAAGCATCCAGGTTACTTTCCTTCATGAATGATTCCAATCTGTTTCCTGGTGTCGCCCCTCCATCCTACACCCCTCAAATGTTGAGTTCCCCTCTAATCCTCACATTCCTGGCCATCAACATCTCTGAGAATCTATCCTGGTGCCAACATATCGATGCAGTTACAAACAAGGCACAAGAGGAGTTACATTTCATTAGGATTTTGAGGAGATTTGGTACGTCACTTGCAAATCTCTACAGATGTACCGCAGACAGCATTCTAACTGGCTGCATCACCGTCCGCTATTGGGGGCTGGGGGCACTATACAGGTTTGAAATAAGCCTCCCCAGCATCCAGGATATCTTTAAGGATTGGTGCCTCAAATAGTTGGCATCTAGCATTGAGGATCCCCATCTCCCAGAACATGCTCTGTTCTGATTGCCACCATTAGAGAGGAGGTACAGGAGCCTGAAGGGACACACTTAATGATTCATAGAACATTGAACATGGAAATCTACAGCACGTTACAGGCCCTTCGGCCCACTATGTTGTGCTGACCATGATTCAGGAACAGCTCTGTCCTCTCTGCCATTGTGGTCTCATAACTACAGGAAAGATTAGATTAGATTAGATTATGAAGACATGCAGTCCTCTTTTATCGTCATTTAGTAATGCATGCATTAAGAAATGATACAATGTTCCTCCAGTATGATATCACAGAAATACAAGACAAACCAAGACTGAAAAACTGACAAAAACCACATTATTATAACGTATAGTTACAACAGTGCAAAGCAATACCATAATTAGATAAAGAACAGACGATGGGCACGGTAAAAAAAAAGTCTCAAAGTCTCTTGAAAGTCCCATCATCTCACGCAGATGGTAGAAGGAAGAAAAACTCCCCCTGCTACGAGCTTCCAGAGCCGCAAACTTGCTGATGCAGCACCCTGGAAGCACCCGACCACAGTCCGACTCTTTTCGTCCGAAAACTTCGAGCCTCTGACCAGCCCTCTGGCACCAAGCACCGAGCACCATCTCTGCCAAGCGCTTCGACCCCATCCCCAGCCGCCAAGCAATAGGCAAAGCCAAGGATTTGGGGCCTTCCCCTCTGGAGATTCTCAATCGCACAGCAGCAGTGGCAGTGAACTGGACATTTCAGAAGTTTCTCCAGATGTTCCTCCATGCTTCTCACGTCTGTCTCCATCAAATCAGGATTGTGCACGGCACCCTACTTGACAGATTACAGATATCATTCACCGGAGTGGCCGCGCACGCTGCGTTGCACCGCCATCTTCTCCTCCCCTCCCCTTTCAATAAGATTGAAAGAATGCAGAGAAAATTCACAAGGATGTTACCAGGACTTGAGGACCTGAGTTATGGGAGAAAACTGAGTAGGTTAGGACTTTATTTGCTAGAACGTAGAAAAGACTGAGGGGAGATTTGATAGAGATATTCCAAATTATAGATAGAGTAAATGCAGGCAGGCTTTTTCCAGTGAGGTTGAGCGAGACAAGAACTTGGGGTCATGGGTTAATGCTGAAAGGTGAAAGGTTTAAGGAGGAACTTCTTCACTCAGAGGGTGGTGGGAGTGTGAAATAAGCTGCCAGTCCAAATGGTGGATGTGGGGCCGATTTCAACAGTTAAGAGAAATTTGGACAGGTACATGAATGAGAGAGGTATGAGGGGCTATAGTTTGGGTGCAGGTCGATGGGACGGGGTAAATTAATAGTTTAGTACAGACTGGATGGGCTGTAGAATATGTAATGTTCTATGACTCTGTGTTTCTAAGCTCCCACCACTCTAAGCTGAACTCCTCTGTATATCTGAATGATCTGTGAAGCCATGAACAATGCCTCCATTTTCTTTTTGCACTACTTGTTTACCTTGTAATTGCGGCTGCGACAGAAAATGGATCAGCCTTGGTGAAATGGTGGAGGAGACGCTATGGTCCAAATGGGCTAATTCTGCTCCGATGTTTTACGGTGATATGGCCTTATGGTAATTTCTAGTAATTGTATGGCTTTGCACTGCACTGCTCCCAGACAACAACACATTTCACATCGTATATGACAGTGGGCACGTGGCCAAGTGGTTAAGGCATTGGACTAGCTGCCTGAAGGTCGTGAGTTCGAGCCCCAGCCGAGGGAACGTGTTGTGTCCTTGAGCAAGACACTTAATCACACATTGCTCTGTGACGACACCGGTGCCAAGCTGTATGGGTACTAATGCCCTTCCCTTGGACAACACTGGTGTCGTGGAGAGGGGAGACTTGCAGTATGGGCAACTGCTGGTCTTCCATACAACCTTGCCCAGGCCTGCGCCCTGGAGAGTGAAGACTTTCCAGGCGCAGATCCATGGTCTCGCAAGACTAACGGATGCCTTTTTATGACAGTGGTAATGACCTGATTCTGTTTCTATTTCTGATCCTTGGGGCTGAATCCAGGAAGACCCTGTTCACACATGTTTGGTATCGCGTTTACCAATGTTTCAAGGGCCTTTACGGACGGGCCGTAAGTGCTGGCCTTGGCCATATTGTGAAAAAAAAATTTTAAAAATGGACATCCAGTCACATAAAATAGGTGATGTCGTCGTGGCTATCCCTCGAGGTCGCGGATAATGGTCTTCGTTCTGTTGATCTACTTATGGGCTCTCAAGTGGCTTAAGAGTCCAATCTTGACTTTGAAAGTTGTTCCACATTCAGGTCAGGTAGCTCCAGATGGCAGATCGAGCTTTGGTTGTTGCTGCCTCTCTTTCCATTTTCTTCTCTTTTCTTCTAATTCTGCACATCTGCTGGCTTCAAAAGTTGCTGTTCCCTCTCGGATGATGGCTTGCCAGAGTTTCCTGTCCTTGGCATTGGTTTCCCAATTGCTAATGTCGACGTTACATTTCTTCATGTTGGCTTTTAAGACGTCTTTGAATCTCTTCTGTTGTCTGCCTCTTTTATGTTTGCCTTCTTTAAGCTGGGAGTAGAAGATTTGTTTCGGCAGACGTCCATCTTTCGTCCGAACAACATGACCGCTCCATCTTAGTTGGTTCTTGACGACGTAGACTTCAATGCTTGTTGTTTTTGCTTCATTTAGCACACTGACGTTGGCTCTTCTATCTGGTGGTTTGCAAGGAGGATGAGGCAGCCAAAACGATGGACTTTCAGAACTTAGGTGGCTGAAGCTACCTCTGCCAGTGTTGGGATGAAGAAGATGAGGGAAAGGGTAGAGTTGATGCTGAGATACATCCTAGGATGTGCTGGGCCACATCATCAGTGAAGTAACCTGGGACCATCAGGTGTTTTGGGTCTTCCAACTCCAGACACTCTCTCCCAGGTGAACCACCAGGGTTGATCTGGACTTGGCTTGTGTCCCAGCAGCACTGGTCCACGGGTGATACCCCTTGATCCACAGCCATCTGGAGGCTTGCTCAGCAGCCTCTGTGACAGTCCTGATGGCTCTTTTCTTTGCAGACCTCGTAATACCAAGGAAAGAGTAGGTTCTGCATGGCGGGCGGCCAGCAAAACCTCTACACTCCACCTCGATAGGCTCACATCGTGCTCTGTCCTTTCCTATCAGATTTCTTCTTCTTTAGCCCTTTATCTCTTCCACCTATCACCTCCCAGCCTCGTACTCACCAGCCCCCTTCCCCTAACCCGCCCACCCTCTGTAACAAGAGGCCTAGGTGAGGATGGTTAGTAGCCAAGTGCTGGAGAATCTGACCAGAACTGAGACATAACTTCGAGACTGAGACGAGAGCAAGATTCTTGACTAGATGCTGGCCGCAAATCGAAACGAGACAGACATACAAAAATGAAATCGCAGACTGAAATAAAATTGAGCTGACGATAGAGCACCGAACCTGAGTTCAGATGCTCCTTCAATATTAAAACCCTGGCGCCACAACATGGCCGCCAGTTAGGGGAGTGGGCCAGAATCTTTAAAGGGGCCGCGGCTGGCTACACATATTCTGGAGAGTTGGAGTATCTAAACTCTGGTAGCTGGCATGGTTGGGTTCCTATCGTAACACCTTCTCCCCTCAGCTGGTTTCACCTATCACCTGCCAGCATGTACTCCTTCTCCTCTCCGTAACTTCTCATGCTGTGTTTGTCCCCCTTCCTTTCCAGTCCTGATCAAAACATCAACTGTTTTATTTCCCTCTATAGATTAGATGCTGCCTGACCTGCTGAGTTCCTCCAGCAATGTCTGTGTATGTGTGTGTGTGTGTGTGTGTGTGTGTGTCACACCTGTGGTTTGACCTCTGTCTGATTGTACTTGTCCTTACCCTGAGAAAAGGGGCTTATCTGTGAACTGGAGTGATCAGAGGCAGGAGGCAAAGGGGGCAGACAGTAGTAGCATCACTTGAGTAAACTCGAGTTGGTTTCTCTGGAGCGCTGGACTTTGAGGGCAGACCTGATAGAAGTTTAAAAGATAACGCGAGACACAGACAGGGGAGGCAGCTGGGGTCTTTCTCCCAGAGCTGAAACGTCTAATAGCAGACAGCATGCTTTTGAAATGAGAGGGATAACATTCAAAGAGATGTGTGGGGCAAGTTTTCTATGCAGAACATGCTGCCAGCAGTCGTCCTGGAATTGACTATGATAGAGGTGTTTGAGAGGTTCTTGCAGAGGTACATTGGATGTGCAGAGAAAAAGGGATTAAACAACGACGTGTTCAGCAGCTCCCGACCTGGACTCCACGGACATCTTGCTTAATGGTATTGGTCCATGGCTTAAAAAGGTTGGGAACGCCCGCTTTATGTGGTTTCAGATGGTATGGTCTCCACAGAGCCCTGATTACTGAGGCTGCACTCACAAAAGGCTGGAGAAACTCAGCAGGCCAGGTAGCATCTATGGAATAAACAGCTGACGTCCGAAACGTTGACTAGTTGCTCGTTTCCACAGATGCCGGCCTGCTGCGTTCCTCCAGCAGTTTTGTGCATGCTGCTTGGATTTCCAGCATCTGCAGATCTTTTCCATCATCACTGAGGCTGTCTGGGATTAGCTGGAGAGAGGGAAGCAAGCGAGACAGCCAAAGTTTGCAGAAGAAGTGTGGCAAGTTCTCCAAGCTGCTTGGAAAAACCGACCAGCCGACTTTCCTTTAAAACTGCACCACTGTGTACCTAAGGCAGAAGGATTTAGTTTAGTTAGGTGGGATTAGTTTATTGAGGTAGTTAATTACTTAATTTAAATAGTTTGGCACAACATTGTGGGCCAAAAAGCCAGTTTCTCAGCTGTATTGTTCTATGTAACAGAAGACAACGGACAAGGAGCAATGCAGCTGTAACAGGACAATGAGAGGTGACATGGGAGTTACATAAGTTTTGAAGTACAATCCCAAGTTACAAGTCCAACCAAGTATCGGTTTCAGATAATAAGGTATATCAACGCCTTTGATGTACTATACAGTAACATGTGGCAAGGAGTGTTACATATCATTCAACACAATCTGTGTCAGATCTTTGTTAAACTGTTGATGAACTCAGGTCTTCCAAGCAGTGCTGGTCTGATTGTGATCATGTGAAAGAGAGCAGGGCCAGTTGCTGAACCGTCTCCATACCCGCTTTCTCACCGAAACTGGGCAGAAAAACTTCCCAGCATTACCTTAAAAAAGGGAGCAGGAAAAATCCTAGGCCAATATTTACCCTCGGCTGGCGTCACTAAAATTGGATCACCTTGCATTTATTCCTCCAAGACGACCAGAACCTTGTCGTGGGGTTTGGAGGGTTGCGTGCCTCACTGACCCGGAGAGCTACGTTGGCTGGAGTTAGCGCTTTATGCTTTGGCTTTTGGTCGTGTTACCCATGTTAAACAGGTCAAAGGGTAGAGGCCAGACTAAGAGTGGTCCACCGGTCCTCCAGGTTCGGGGGCTCAGCTCAGGGCTAACAACCCTGACTGGTCAAACAAAATTGTTACGGAAACAGCAATGAAGAATCCTTCTACATCTGGAGGAGGGAGGGAACGTCGACTCAGACCATGAGAGGCCTGCGTCGGGCATTTTCATGCCTTACAAGGCGCAGATTGGAAGTCCGTGTGGGGCGCTACTCCTTGCACAGACACTAGAGCAATGTGTGGTTAAGTGCCTTGCTCAAGGACACAAACACGCTGCCACAGCTGAGTCTCGAACTAGCGACCTTGAGATAACTAGACGAACGCCTTAACCACTTGGCCACGTGCCCAACTCAATCCTTCTACATCTGAGTGCAACGGTATTCCTGAGTCTCCACTCGGGACAGTAGTGAAAACCGAGAGGAAGCTACTGACGTGACGAAGGAAGCCCTGAGCACCACCAGAGATGGAGGACCTTCATTGCTGCCCAAAACACCAGCGGCGAAACGGGCAGTAAGTAAGTTACGTCAATTACCATGCTGTTTGTGGGATCTTGCTCTGCAAAACCTGCTGCTTCATTTACCACACTGCAGAGGTGACGAGGCCTCGACCGTTCCTCCGAAGCTAAAGCCATGGAGACCGAAGCAGTTTGATGGCCTCAACTGATGCTCATCTCCCTCGGATGCTGCCTTTTCGGCAGTGTGCTTCCAACGTTTCATAACTTAATTTCAGATTTCCGCCCCGTGTACCCCACAGCACACCAAAGCATCCCAAAGGTGTCATAGAAATGAAAGTCTTCTATTGTTGAGTTGTTATTGATTTTATCCCAGTCTGGCTCATTTTGCTACAATGTGGAATTCATTGTGATAGAGCGTCATAGGAAGTCATTCCTGCCTGTGGCCATCAAACTTTACAACTCCTCACTTGGAGGGTCAGACACCCTGAGCCAATGGGCTGGTCCTGGACTTATTTCATAATTTACTGGCATAATTTACATGTTACTATCTAACTATTTATGGTTCTATTGCTATTTATTATTTATGGTGCAACTGTAATGAAAACCAATTTCCCCCGGGATCAATAGAGTATGACTATGACTAATACTATGACTATTGAAGTACAATAGGTGTTTTTCCCCAATAAGAAATTCCCATTTTCCCCCAAAGCACAGGTTCCCAACAATTTTATATCATGGACCAAGGGATCTGTAGAACTCAGGTTGGGAACCCCTGCTCTAAAGCAATGGGAAGTGGAAACGATGGATGTTGGATGCACAAGGACTGAAATGTGTTATCTCCTTCTTGTTCGTCTTGTCCTAAGTCCGTCACTCCTATTGGGGTGCAGACCATTAACAGCAGCTCGCTTGAGTCCTTTGTCTCAGGCCAGCCTTTGAAGCCCAGGTGCTGGGAAGTAGGTACAGAGGAGATGTCAGGGGAAAGTTTTCTTCACGCAGAGAGTGGTGAGTGCGTGGAATGGGCTGCCGGCGACGGTGGTGGAGGCGGATACAATAGGGTCTTTTAAGAGACTCATGGACAGGTATATGGAGCTCAGAAAAATAGAGGGCTATGGGTAACTCTAGGTAATTTCCCAGGTAAGGACATGTTCGGCATAGCTTTGTGGCCTGAAGAGCTTGCATTGTGCTGTAGGTTTTCTATGCTTCTATCTATATGTCTTCTAAACGAAGATCCTTCCTCTCCCAGCAATGAGGACGTTGGAACTTCTGTTGGTGTTTCTGCGCTTTTACGGGACGAGGTTGCAAGCTCCATGCCCAACCTGCCTCCTTTTGCAGCCTGGCTTAAGTCCATCCCTGCTGGAGTTGCCTCATCTCCTACCACATGCAATTTTAAATCCCAAAGTGGCAACTATATTACAAGGCAGGAGATATTCATAGCTGAGCTGCAGTATTTAAGACTCATCTGAGCCAACTATTTGGATCTAACCTCACTGGACCTCACATTACATGAACCGGCTCCACCAGACAGCAGCCTAGCAACTGCAGGTGACATTGACCTGTTCCACAAAGTTTCGAGTTCTGTTGGCTGTCCTGTGTATCTCGTGGCACGTTCAAGCATCCCAAAGGTGCTATAGAAATGAAGGTCTTTTATTGTCTTGTTGTTGATTTTACCTCAGTCTGGTTAATTTGTTCCCACAAAATTAGAATTCTTCCTCCCATCATCAACACCATTTGAGTTCCCGTCAGTAACTGAAACTTCCTGTGCTGTGAGTAACTAGAAGGTGCAGTATCGAGGTAAAGAAAGAGCAGATTGCTCACTCTGCTTAAACGATTGGAGGGCCACTTGCCTCTGTTTGTTATTCTCCCACAGGACTTTACACCGAATTGCTAGGATGAACCTTGAAATCCATGAACTCCTGACAGACAGGAACCACCACAATTACTGACACGTGCACCAAATAATCACACCAGGAATTTCCAGCTGCAAACCCATCTGGGGCGAAACGAGGAAACTTGGCCGTCCAGTTCTCTGCGTCTGCAGTTGAATTAGATAATTTTCATTTATCATCCCCAGTGGAGCCAGCTAACCGGTAATTAAGACCTCGAGGTGGCTGGGAGAACCGCAGCTCACCTAGAGCTTCCTCTCCGGACATTTCAGAATTAGAATCATGTTTAATATCACAGACATGTGTCAGGAAATTTGTTAACTTTGCAGCATTGTAATTTATAATAAATGTAGAAAGTACTGAATTACAGTCATTATATACATATGCATATTAAGTAGTTAAGCTAAAACGCTGTGCAAAGAAAAAACTCAGAAGTAATAAAAGTCGTGAGGTGGTGTTCAGGGGTTCAAAGTCGGATGGTAGAGGGGAAGAAACTGTTCCTGAATCACTGAGTGTGTGCCTCCCTCCTGAAGGCAACAATGAGAAGTTCTTGGGCTGCTCCCCAGCTCTTCTCCACCAATGACTGTAATGATGAGAACTCACCCAACCGGAGATGAAGAATCCCTCTCTTAAATCTTCCTCCTTCCATACCTCTCCTCTCTTCCTTCAGACAGGCTAAGCCCTGCTGTCATATCTACTGTCAACACCTGCTCGATAACACTACTGTGAGTTGCCCTGAAAATGTTCGAGGTTCTTTATAAATGCACGGCTTCAGTGTAACTTTGCTGTAAGGTTGAACTTCAAATGGTCATCGTTGTAGCACACAGCAACAACAAAAATCACGGGATAAGTTCCTCCCAAAGTTCAAAGTTCGAAGTAACTTTATTACCAAACTATATACAGTACATATCACCATATACAACCTGGGCACGTGGCCAAGTGGTTAAGGCGTTTGACTAGCGACCTGAAGGTTGTGAGTTCGAGCCCCAGCCGAGGCAACGTGTTGTGTCCTTGAGCAAGGCACTTAATCACACATTGCTCTGCGACGACACTGGTGCCAAGCTGTATGAGTCCTAATGCCCTTCCCTTGGACAACGTCTATGTCGTGGAGAGTGGAGACTTGCAGCATGGGCAACTGCTGGTCTTCCATACAACCTTGCCCAGGCCTGCGACCTGGAGAGTGAAGACTTTCCAGGCGCAGATCCATGGTCTCGCAAGACTAACGGATGCCTTATACAACCTGAGATTCATTTCTTGCAGGCATACTCAATAATTCCAAAATCGAATAATAACCATAACAGAATCAATGAAAGACCATTCCACCTTGGGCATTCAACCACTGTGCAAAAGACATCAAACTGTGCAGATACAAAAAGAAAGATATATTAACATTACAATAGGGTCCTTTAAGAGACTCTTAGGTACATGGTGCTTAGGAAAATAGAGAGCTATGCGGTAGGGAAATGCTTGGCAGTTTCGAGAATAGGCTACATGGTCAGTAAAACATTGTGGGCCGAAGGGCCTGTAATGTGCTGTAGATTTCTATGTTCTATGTTGTGTTAACTATGAATATCTCAAAGATGAGAAAATCTGCAGATGCTGGAAATCCAAAGCAGCACACGCACAAAATGCTGGAGGAACTCAGCAGACCAGGCAGCATTTATGGAAAAGAGTAAACAGTCGAAGTTGCGGGCCGAAACCCTTCATCACAACACCAATAAATATTGAGAACATGAGGTGAAAAGTCCTTGATAGGGACTTCATAGGTTGAGAGAACATTTCAATGATAGAGCAAGTGAAATTGAGAGAACTTAACCCCTTTGGTTCAAGAGCCTGATGGTTGAGGGGTAGTAATTGTTCCTGAACCTGGTGGTGTGAGTCCTGAGGCTCTTGTACTTTCTTCCTGATGGCAACAGCAAGAAGAGATCATGACCTGGGTGGAAGGAGTAGTATATGTTGAAACTCTGATTTGATTTGGCAAAAAGAGTATAAGCTTGGATGTTTGTTCCATCTGCCTATCTGAAGTTACATTTGGATAACATAATATCCTCCCCTTCACTCCTTCGCCCTCCCCAGTCTCGTAGCACTTGCCAGCCTGGTACTGATTGACGGGACACAGCACCATTCTATTATTGCAATCACTGGCTTCTCCCAGTTAAACAATCCCGTTTAATGAGCCGGACGCAGGAGTGTCAAGGCCAGTTGGCCGACTGTGCCCTCTCACGTCTGCCAGTTGCAGTGCAGGTGGCTGGGATGGGGCAGCGGGTGAGAGGGATGGGAGGCGGAGAAGGGATCTAACGTCCCCGGCGGCGGGAAGGGTCCCGGCGATAGATTCAGCTCCGTTCCCACCAGCTGCAGGTTGGCTGCGGAGAACAGGTGTTTCCACTCAGGTCGCGGGGGAAGGAGGCCGAGAGTGGAGCAGGAGGCCCCTTAATATGCTATGATGTCATGACTCCAGCGTTGAGCACATCTCCAAGGTGTGATGCCGCAAGAAAGCAGCAGACATCAAAGGACCTACCGCCACCCCACCATACTCTTTTCTCACTGCTGCAATCAGGAAGGAGGGATGCTGGTCTCAATTCCTCTTCTGTGCCTTCAGTCCCTCACCACCAGGTTCAGGAACAGTTATTGGAAACATAGAAAATGTACAGCACAATACAGGACATTCGGCCCACAAAGCTGTGCCGAACATATCCTTACCTTAGAACTACCTGGGCTTACCCATAGCCCTCTATTTTTCTAAGCTTCATGTATCCATCCAGGAGTCTCTTAAAAGATCCTTTCATTTCCGCCTCCACCACCGTCGCCGGCAGCCCATTCCACACATTCACAATTCTCTGCATAAAAAAACTTACCCCTGGCATCTCCTCTGTACCTACTTCCAAGCACCTTAAAACTATGCCCTCTCATGCTACCCATTTCAGCTCTGAGAAAAAGCCTCTGACTATCCACATGATCAATGCCTCCCGTTATCTTGTACACCTCTATCAAGGTCACCTCTCATCCTCCGTCACTCCAAGGAGAAAAGGCCGAGTTCACTCAACCTATTTTCATGCTCCCCAATCCAAGCAATATCCTAGTAAATCTCCTCTGCAGCCTTTCTATGGTTTCCATGTCCTTCCTGTAGTGAGGCGACCAGAATTGAGCACAGTACTCCAAGTGGGGTCTGACCAAGTTCCAGTATAGCTGCACATTACCTCTCGGCTCTTAAACTCAATCCCATGATTGATGAAGGCCAATACACCGTATGCCTTCTTAACCATAGAGCCAACCTGCGTAACAGCTTTGAGTATCCAATGGGCTCGGGCCCCAAGATCCCTCTGATCCTCCACATTGCCAAGAGTCTTGCCATTAATTCTTTATTTTGCCATTATATTTGACCTACCAAAATGAACCACCTCACACTTATCTGGCTTGAACTCCATCTGCCATTTCACAGCCCAGTTTTGCATCCTATCGATGTCCCGCTGTAACCTCTGACAGCCCTCCACACTATCTACAACACCTCCAACCTTTGTGTCATCAGCAAATCTACTAACCCATCCCTCCATTCCCTCATCCAGGTCATTTATAAATCCAGGTTATTACCCTTCAACCACCAGGGTTCTGAACCAGTGTGGATAACTTCACTCACCTCTACGCTGAACTGAATCCACAAACTATGGACTCACTTTCAAGGACTCCACAGCTCATGTTCTCAATATTATTTATTACTTTTTTCTGTATTTCACAGTGTCTTCTTTTACACATTGGTTGTTTGTCAGACTTTGTTTACGCGTTTTTTTTCATTGATTCCATTGTATTTCTTTCTATCTACTGTGAATGCCCGCAAGGAAATGAATCTCAGAGTTGCATGTGGTGACAAATCAGAATCAGGTTTATTATAACCGGCATGTGTTGTGAAATTTGTTAACTTAGCAGCAGCAGTTCAATGCAATACATGAAATAGAAGAAGAAAAAAAGTAAAAATAGATAAATAAATCAATTACGGTATATGTATATTGAATAGATTAAAAATCGTGCAAAAACAGAAATAGTATATATTAAAAAAATGAGGTAGTGTTCACAGGTTCAATGTCCATTTAGGAATCAGATGGCAGAGGGGAAGAAGCTGTTCCTGAATCGGTGAGTGTGTGCCTTCAGGCTTCTGTACCTCCTACCTGATGTTAACAGTGAGAAAAGGGCATGCCCTGGGTGCTGGAGGTCCTTAATAATGGATGCTGCCTTTCTGAGACACCGCTCCCTAAAGATGTCCTGGGTACTTTGTAGGCTAGTACCCAAGATAGAGCCAGCCAAATTTACGACCCTCTGCAGCTTCTTTCGGTCCTGTGAAGTAGCCCCCTTCCCACCCATACCAGACAGTGATGCAGCCTGTCAGAATGCTCTCCATGGTACATCTACAGAATTCAAATACATACTTTGATAATAAATTCACTTTGAACTTTGAACTTTGATCTTTGCTGGTCTCAACTCCTCTTCTGTGCCAAATTTCTATGACTGGCAACGCCTTGATTTCCTAAATATTAATCTTCCTGTTTATTCCCCTCTATAGATGCTGCCTGACTTGCTGAGTTCTTCCGGCATTTTGTGTGTGTTACTCAAGCTTTCCAGCATTTGCAGAGTCTCCTCAGATTACCTACCTATACCCTTAATACACCAGCCTCCACTACCCTCAGAGGCAGAGGATTCCAGAGGTTCACCCCGCCTCTGAGAGAAGAAATTTCTACACACCTTAGTTTTAAATGATAAGCTATTTAATGACATCACACCCCAGTATGGAAACACCAATGCCCTTGAATGGAAAATCCTACAATAAGCAGTAGATACAACCCAGATCATCATAGTTATTGAGCACATAGTGGTATCAGCACTGGACTTCTAGAGGTTCCGAGTTCGAATCCGGCTGGCTCCTTGCATACTTTCCATCTGTGCTGGGTTGAGCATTGAGCTAACAACTCGTATAAACACAGATAGCATAATTAAGAAAAGGCAAAGTTGCTGCCCGATGCACCACAAGGCGTGGAGAGGAATAACATAGCATATGAAGTGGTATCATAGATAACCGGCATCCATCATCAGGGACCACCACCACCCAGGACACGCTCTCTTCTCGCTGCTGCCATCAGGACAAAGATACCGGAGCCTCAGGACTCGCACCACCAGGTTCAGGAACAGTTATTACCCCTCAACCATCAGAATCTTAAACCAAGTGTTAACTTCACTTGCCCCATCATTGAACTGTTCCCACAAGCAATGGACTCACTTTCAAGGACTCTTCATCTTATGTTCCCAATATTTATTGCTTATTTATTATTATCATTCTTTTCTTTTTGTACTTGCATAGTTTTTTGATTTTTGCAAAACTGGTTGAATGCCCAAATTGGATTGGTCATTCATTGATTCTATTACAGTTATTTTTCTTTTATGAATTTATTGGGTATGCTCTTGTTCTTCTATTTCATCATCATCATTATGTGCCATGTTGTATGACATCATCATTATGTGCCCTGTCGCATGATCATGGTCTTCCATTTGTCCATATCCATGACCATGGGGTGTATGGGGTGTCAGGGAGGGGTAGCACCTCTGGTGGGGGAACATGTCGTGTCCTTTTCAAGGTGGTTAGTCCACCTTTGGTCCCCACCTAGCACTCAGCTCTCACCTGTGGCTCCCCGTAGCTGTTTGCATGCGACAGCGGCCACACCCCGGCCAACGGCTTCGACAAGCCGGCTAAACCAGGTGAGGGTAGCTGACGGGTCTTAAACCCTCGGTGAGATAGGGAGTTGTCTATCCCAGCATGTGAAGACAGACTCCGGCGGATTGAGCGGACGAGACCAATGGAAGGTCCAACAGTCAAGAAGGTGGTGTCGAGGTCCTCATCAACTCAACGATGGATGAGCAACATCCATGACCATGATTGTCCCTGGCAAATTCTTTTCTACAGAAGTGGTTTGCCATTGCCTTCTTCTGGGCAGTGTCTTTACAAGATGGGTGACCTCAGCCATTATCAATACTCTTCAGGGATTGTCTGCCTAGTGTTAGTGGCTGCACAACCAGGATTTGTGATCTGCACCAGCTGCTCATATGACCATCCACCACCTGCCCCCATGCCACATGACCCTGATCGGGAGGCTAAGCGGGTGCTACACCTTGCCCAAGGGTGACCTGCAGGCTAGTGGAGGGAAGGAGCGCCTTACACTTCCTTTGGTAGAGATGTATCTCCACCCCACCATCACTGTACCTTGACCGTAATAAGCCAATTACCAGCTTTAGGCCAAACTAAACTTGGGCACATCCGATTAGCTCACTGGGCTATTTGGCATGGATGATCTGGTACCCAAGCTGTATGACTCAATAATTTTATGACCAATTGCAAAACCTCCTCCTCCAAGAGGACCACAACCCTGCTGCAGGGCTTGGAGGCTTGCGTGCCTCAGTGATCCGAAGAGCTACGCTGGCTGGAGTCAGGGCTGTATGCTTTGACTGTTGGTGGGGTCACCCAGGTCAAAGGGTAGAGGCCATACTAAGAGTAGTCCACCAGTCCTCCAGGTTCAGGGGCTCAGCTCAGGGCTAACAACCCCGACTGGCAAAAAAAGCGAAGTTGTTACGTAGACAGCAATAAAGAAACCTTCGACTTCTGAGTGCAGCAGTATTCCTGAGTCTCCACCTGGGATTTGAGTGACTGAAATTAGTGAAAACTGAGATGAAGCTACTGACACGATAAAGGAAGACCTGGCCACCGCCTAAGATGGAGGATCTTCATTGCTGCCCGAAATACCAGCACTGTAATGGGCAGTAAGTAACATCTCCTAGACTTTATTGACCTTTTATTGACCTCTAGACAGTTCTGAATGGATACAGGGGCTGAGAAAAAGGAAAGAAAAAATAATTTTCTTCCAAGTTATTTAACATCTTAATACTGTCGGAGCACAAGACCGAACCTTCAGATAAGCTGTTAAACTGAGAGCCCTCCCACCCACTCAGAAATGGATATGATTATTTCAAATGGCATTTCAAGTACCTTGGCCAGCATTCATACTTGCAAGCAGCAGCCCAGCTAAATACAAACGAATTAACTGATCTCATCTACTAATTGCAAAAGCTTCCCCTGCAAAGTTAGCAGTCACTTCAACAAAATCTCTTTGTTGACAGCAGTGGGCTCCGGAATGCTCTGAGAGTGTGAAAGGGAAAGTAATAAATTCAAGCCTCCCCCTCTCATGAACTGCGTGTCTCCAGCACTGCCCAGAACACGTCCAATGGGCAGATCGCGTTTCATTGCTGAAATCCACTGGCGTGATATTCAAGACTCTCGGCACCATCCAGCCTTTTGACTGGCAGCATGACACCTCTCGACACATTCACACCCCGAACCATGAGTACACAGTGGGCCGCGGACGCCATCGAACAAAGCTGACCGCAGTGTCCCGCTGGGGCTCATCCAATGGCAACCCCCACACCGGTGGCCTCTGCCGCCGAGAAGGCCAGGGGGCAGCAGGTACATCTGAATAGAACGACTTCACTTTAGAACAGAGATGAGGAGGCATTTCTTCAGCAGAGGGTGGTAAACCTGTAGAATCCGTTACTGGTGAGGCCAGTTATTTGGGAATACTTAAAGGGGAGGCTGTTCATCATTATCCGCGGTGTTGTATGATGTGGATGTTCGCGGCCTTTCTGCAAAACGGTGAGGGACAAGTCTAGTTCATTAGGTGGAGGGAGGAGGTAGATTTACAGAAATGAGGAGGAACTTCTTTAGCTGGAGGGGGTTGAATCTGTGGAATTCAGTGCCACATATATACTTAAAGCGGAGGTTGATAGTTTCTTGATTAGTTAGGGTGGGGAGAGGGATGAAGAATGGGGTTGAGAGAGGCCACAGAAAGGCAGAGAAAACTCAATAGGCTGGATGGTCCAATTCTTCTCCTATGCCCTTATAGAAACACCGTGACTGTAAGGTCCCCCTCCAGGTCACACATGGAAGCGTTATCACTGTTTCTTCAGTGTTCGTTCATTATGTGCCGTGTCATGTGACATCATCGTTATAAGCTGCGTCATAGGATGTGGGAAGTCAGGGTCCTTCCGTGACCATGGTTGTTCTTGGCAAATTTTTCTACAGAAGTGCTTTACCATTGCCTTCTTCTGGGCAGAGTCTTTACTAGATGGGTGAGCCCCAGCAATTATCAAGACTCTTCAGAGATTGTCTGCCTGGCGTCAGTAGTCGCATAACCAGGACTTGTGATCTGCGCTGGCTGCTCGTACGACCATCCACCACCTGCTCCCACGGCTTCACATGACCCTGATCGGGGGCTAAACAGGTGTTACACCTTGCCCAAGAGTGACCTGCAGGCTGGCGGAGGGAATGAGTGTCTTACACCTCCTTTGGTGCAGATATATCTCTGCCCCACCACCCATCCTTCATTTGTTGGATCTAAGTCCTGCAACTCCCTTCTCAACAGAGTCTTCACCAGAAATGCAACGCTTCAAGAACACCATCATCATCATCATCATCATTATGTGCCATGTTGTATGACATCATCATTATGTGCCATGTTGTATGACGTAGGCTGTCATGGTCTCATGACCATGAACAGTCTTGGCAAATTTTCCTAGGAAAGGGTAATTGGGGATGCAAAACAAAATGCTGCCCTTGTCAGAGCTATCCACATCTTAGAAGAATTAATAGAAAATCTTGCAGTGTGAACTGAATCTATAATAAGAGCTAATGGAGATGGACAAATATTGTATTGGAAATTATCCAAAAGCATCGGGGAGAAGACAGAGAGCAGGGAGGGGGAAACCAGCTTCTTTGGCGAGCTAGCAGAGCTGCAGTAGGCCGAAGAACCTCCTGTGCTGCCAACTGTCCTTCCCCAGAGACACATTTGTACTTGCAGAAATCATGTTCTGATGCACGGAACGCACAGCATTGTCTGCACTATCGGGGACTCGGTTCCGTGGGGCTCCTCACAGTGAGAAATGAGGGACGTAACAAGTGTGAAGGACATTAGAAAATGGCAGAGAGGACTGCTTTCTTCTATTGCTAAGCACAGATTTATTAACTGAGGGGTGTTCTTCCATTGGAGGCACGTAGAGAAGGTTAATTTTGTCTCACAGAGGTTTGTGAGTGTTTAACGTCTCCTCCCACAAGCTGAGCACTGGAAACAGAAGGTCTGAAGATGCTCACAGGTGGACCGAAGGGAAGTCAAGGGGACAGGCAGGAATGTAGAGTTGCGGACAAAACTGGATCAGCCTGTGCCGAGAGGCCTAGGCTAGCATGGCAAGGCCCAAGAGCTGGAGAACCCGAGACTAGACTCGTGACGTGGTTTCGAGACTGAGACGGGAGCAGAGTTTTTGACTAGATGCTTGGGGGGAATCAAAACGAGACAGAGATCCAAAAACGCAATCGCAGACTGAACTAAAGTTGAGCTGACGATTGAGTTTGGGTGCTCTTTAAGTATTAAAATCCTGGTGCAAAAACATGGCCGCCAATTTTAGGAGGGGGGGCCTAAGTCTTTAAAGAGACTACGCCAGCTATCCATATTCCGGAGAGTCGGATCGTCTAATCTCCGAAGCTGGTGCAGTCAGGTACGTACTATAACACAGCCATGATCCGATGCAATGGCAGAGCAGGGTTACTCCAGCTGCTGTGTATACTTAATTCACCCAAAGTTGTTTTTTTAACTCATTTTATTGGGGATGTGGGCATTTTTGACAATGCCAGCATTTACTGCCTATCCCTCATTGCCCTCAAGAAACTGGTGGTCGAGTCAAGTCTATTTTAAAACGCAAACAACAGGAATTCAGCAGATGCTGGAAATTCAAGCAACACACATCAAAGTTGCTGGTGAACGCAGCAGGCCAGGCAGCATCTCTAGGAAGAGGTACAGTCGACGTTTCAGGCCGAGACCCTTCGTCAGGACTCCTGACAAAGGGTCTCGGCCTGAAACGTCGACTGTACCTCTTCCTAGAGATGCTGCCTGGCCTGCTGCGTTCACCAGCAACTTTGATGTGCGTTGCCTGAGTCAAGTCTATTGTCGTTTAACTATATACATGTATACTGTCAAATGAGACAACGTTTCTCCAGACCAGGGTGCAAAGCACAGTGATACACATAGCACGCAATAACTCATGAAAGTAAGGATAAAACCTACAGATGAATTTCACATAAATAACAGACGAAAGTGCATGTATTAAATATTGTGAGGAACAGAACAGATTAACTGGTGACACTTTGAATGTGATGTGGCAGGCAGTTCAGAAGTCTAACAGCCTGAGGGAAGAAACTGTTTCCCATCCTGACCGTTCTTGTCTTTATGCATCGGAGTCTCCTGCCTGATGGGAGAAAGTCAAAGAGGATGCTGGATGGATGGGTGGGATCCTTAATAATACTAAGGCCCTGCATACACAGCGCTCCTGATAAACGTCCTCGATGGATGGTGGAGGGACCCCTATGACCCTCTTGGCTGTTCTCACAGACTCCTGGTCCGATGCGCGACTACTCCCATTCCAGATGGAGATAAAAACATAGAAACATAGAAAATAGGTGCAGGAGTAGGCCATTCGGCCCTTCGAGCCTGCACCGCCATTTATTATGATCATGGCTGATCATCCAACTCAGAACCCTGCACCAGCCTTCCCTCCATACCCCCTGATCCCCGTAGCCACAAGGGCCATATCTAACTCCCTCTTAAATATAGCCAGTGAACTGGCCTCAACTGTTTCCTGTGGCAGAGAATTCCACAGATTCACCACTTTCTGTGTGAAGAAGTTTTTCCTCATCTCGGTCCTAAAAGGCTTCCCCTTTATCCTCAAACTGTGACCCCTTGTTCTGGACTTCCCCAACATCGGGAACAATCTTCCTGCATCTAGCCTGTCCAATCCCTTTAGGATTTTATACGTTTCAATCAGATCCCCCCTCAATCTTCTAAATTCCAACGAGTACAAGCCCAGTTCATCCAGTCTTTCTTCATATGAAAGTCCTGCCATCCAAGGAATCAATCTGGTGAACCTTCTTTGTACTCCCTCTATGGCAAGGATGTCTTTCCTCGGATTAGGGGACCAAAACTGCACACAGAACTCCAGGTGTGGTCTCACCAAGGCCTTGTACAACTGCAGTAGTACCTCCCTGCTCCTGTACTCGAATCCTCTCGCGATGCAGCGTGTCAGCACGCTCTCAATTCTGCTCCTGTAAAAGATGGTGGGGGAGAGCCTCGCTTGCTTCAATCTTCTTCAGAAGTGACGGCACCACTGTGCCACCTTGTTCAGGGAGGTGATATTAAGGAGAGGTCATCCGTGATGTGAACTCCCAGGAACTTGGTGCAGTCAGCTCTCTCTATGGAGGAGCCATGTTTTCGCAGAGGGGTATTGCATTCTTCAAGCACTGTAGTCTTTACAACATATAGACCACTATTCAGTGACTGACATGCCCTGTACAAAGTTTCGGAAGGTAAGTCACTCACACCAACTCCTAACCAGCTCCCTTACACACAGGGTTGATGTGTCCTACAACGCACAGAGGAGCTGGAGGAACTCAGAGGGTCAGGCATCTATGGAGGGAAGCGGACAGTCAATATTTCAGGTCGCGACCCTTCACCTGGGGTCATAAGCGTCACGTACAGTGAGGTTTTTAATCCATGGTGATCACCTTCACGACAATGTGGCGGGGGGGGTGTCAGTGCACGATAGCAAAGTGGTTAGCACACCGTTTCACAGTAACCTGGGCTTAATTCTTGCTGCTGCCCATGACCGTGTGGGTTTCCTCCGGGTACTCTGGTTTCCTCCCATAGTCCAAAGACGTAATTGGTCGCTGTGACTTGTCCCGTGATTGGACTAGGATCAATTCAGGGGATTGCTGGGCGACATGGCTGGAGGAGCAGAAAGCACCTATTCCATACTGTATCTCAATAAATAAAAATAAATTAATTAAATGTCAAGGCATCAAGTTCGATTTTCTCTTATTGGAGATGGCCATTACCTTGCTTTGTGTTGTATGCCTGTTGTTTGCCACATCAACCCATAACTCAAGAGGTTCTGTAAACACTGCAAATTATGTTGCCGAGTTTTTTTCTGCGTGGACATGGAGTGTTTTGTTTCCTGAGGGGCTGAAAACTGAATTGACCTGGCACAATCACCAGAAACGCTCTCACTTCTGACCATGACAGTGGAAGGGAGGTCATTGATGAAGGAACACATCCCACTGCTGCCTGAGAGGAATTTGTAAGTTATCCCCGCGATCCTTTGGGTTTCCTCTGGACACCCTGGTTTCCTCCCAAAGTCCAACAGACGTACCGGTTGGGAGGTTAATAGGTCATTGTCAATTGTCCCGTGATTTGGCTAGGGTGAAATCGGTGGTTGCTAGGCAACGTGGTTCGAAGGGGCGGAGGGGCCTATTTCATGCTGCATCTCAACAAATAAACCAATCAATATTCTGGAGGAAATCAGCGAGTCAGGCAGCATCTATTGAGAGGGATAAACAGTTGACATTTTTGGTTGAGACCCTTCATTGGGAATTGGAAGGACTGGTGGTGGGGGGTGGTGTACGCCAGAATAAAAAGGTGGGGGAAGGGATGGAATACACGTTGTCAGGTGACAGGTGAAATCAGGTGAGGGGTAAGGTTGGGGAGGGGACAGAAGGCACGTTGTCAGGTGACAGGTGAAATCAGGTGAAGGGTAAAGTGGGAGAGGGACGAAATACATGTCAGGTGACAGGTGAAATCAGGTGAGGAGAAAGGCAGGGGAGGGGTGTGGAAGGTGATAGGTGGAAGAGGTGAAGGACTGACAGGAGAGGACATGAAACCATAGAAGAAAGGGAAAAGAGGAGGGGCACCAGAGGGAGGTGGTGGCAGGTGAGGGGAAGAGAAGAGGTGAGAGGAGAACCAGAATGGGGAATGGAAGAAGAGCTCCAAGATCAAATCTTATTGAATGGTTGAGCAGGCTTCAAAAGTTCAAAGTTCAAAGTAAATTTATTATCAGAGCAAAAATATGTGTCCATTTACGACCCTGAGATTAATTTTTTTGCAGGTACTTGCAGGAAAGAAATACAATAAAACTTAAGAGCATAACAATAGATGTGCAAAAGAAGACAAATTGTGTAATATTAAAAAAGTGAATAAGTAATACTGAGAACAAATGCTGTAGAGTTTTTGAAAGAGAGTCTTTCGTTTGTGGAATCAGTTCAGTGTTGGGGTGAGGGAAGTTACCCATGCTGGTTCAGGAGCCTGATAGTAGGAGTGTAATAACTGGCCCTGAAGCTAGTGGAATGGACCAGATTCTCCTGAACTTCCTGCCTAATGGTAGTCGTGAGAAGAGAGTTTGGCCTGGATGGTGGCGGTCTTTGTTGATGGATGCCGCTTTCTTGTGGAAGCACTCCTCGCAAATGTGCTCAGCGATGGGGAGGGCTTTGCCCTGTGGTGAGTTGGGCTGTATTCACCACTTTCTGCAGCCTTCCATTCCTGGGCACTGGTGTTTCCATACCAGACCATGATACAACCAGTCAGGATACTCTCCACTGCGCATCTATAAAAGTTTGTCAAAGTTTTAGATGACATGCCAAATCGAGGCAAACTTCGAAGAAAGCAGAGGCGCTGTCGTGCCTTCTTTCTGGAGACACTGAAGTGCCAGTTCCAGGACAAATCCTCTGACATGGTAATGGCAAGGAAATTAAAATGACTGACCTCTGATTCTCTGCTGAGGACTGACTGGGACTTCTCCGGCACCTGCTTCTGATGTTCTGACCTTCCGCTCATCTTGGGAATCCGGTCCTTTAGACTAAAGCCACGGGAAGATGGCTCTGACAAAACCCAAGTTTTGCACCAGGGACCAAGCTATCGGTGAGTAAGTTGTACAGTTCAAAGTTTATGGCAATGGGCGCAAGAGCGTGTGTGCAGAGGTAACAATGAAAAACTTACTTGCGTCATAGGTAAATCAGGAATGAAACACAAATTATACAAGGAGCTCAATTTAAACAATACAAAGCCCATTATAGTGAAAAGTGATCAAAGCGGCCACAGCAACTTCAATCGTTCAAGAATGAAGCGTTGAAGGGAAGTAGCTGTTCTTAAACTTGGCGTGGGACTTCAAGTTCCCAACACTTTGCTTCATTTGCTGTTAACTGCTTTGGGATATCCTTAGGAGGATGTGAAAATGGCTTTATATATGCAAGCTTTTATTGATGTTGCTTTTAAAACTCGGAATGAAGTATCAAGTTGGTAAACTATTTATAGAGATTTACACTTCGCCCGCAGGAAAGTAGGATCCCAACTTTAAAAAAGCCTAACATCTCGTTCTGCAACAAATCTCATTCTTTGTGTCAAAGTTGTGTAGTTGGTTGTGAAGAAATGACGAATTTGTAATGTTCATTTGAGCTGGGGTTTTTTTTCGTGGCATTCGTTGAATCCCGATTAACACATCGCAATCATATTTTCACTTTTATTTAGCTTAGTGAGCAAATCTGCATTCATGAGCCAAAAATTTACGGTGTAAATTTGCCTTTAATTCTTTTCGAGCCAGAATAAAGGCAGTTTACTATTGATTATAAATCTTCACAGCAGTCCTGAACTATCAGAATTGTTTCTACAAACTCACAGAATGTTCTCTGCAGTGTGAAAGATTTGCCAGTTCTTGCATTCCCTATCAACTAGAGTCCCATTCCCATGGAAACACCCAGTCCAAACCATTCAGGGTAAGAGTTTTGACTTGTTTTCAAAACTTTAAGTACTTTGATTTGTAAATGCAACTTGTGGTGTGATTTTTTTTTCTCCTGCCTGCAGTTTCGGGCACTTTCAAAGTTACAAGGGATTGGTCAATAGAATCTGGAAATGAAAGGTGCAAGGAACCCATAGAACAGAGAAAGAAAATTACAAAGCATTTAAAGTTGTGCTTTAATTTTCTTTGGACACTTTTGTTGTTTGCATTGAATGGTGGCTTGACTGACAGGCACAACTCATCCAACCAATCATGAAGAATCATCTTGCCATCCAATTAACATCGGAAGGCGGGACTGCACAACGATGGGCCAATGGCAGCAGTATGAAGGGAGGATGATGACTAACCAGAATTGGCAACCCTGGCAGTGGCAACTTTCTATAACCTCAACCATATAGTCTCTTGTCAGTCAATAATATTTTGCCATGAGAGGAATTTTGGCCAAATGCATTGGTCAACACGCACAAAATGCTGGAGGAGTTCAGCAGGTCAGGCAGCATTGTTGAGGGGAACAAACATTTTGGGCAGAGATTTTCGATCAGGAGTGGAAGGAAAGGGGGCTAGAAGCTAGAAGAAAGAAGCGGGGCAAGGGGAATGAATACAAGCGAGCAGGTGATAGGTGAGTCCAGGTGAGGGGGGAGATGGAGCAGTTGGGGGGGGCATTGAGAAGATGGGATGTGATAGGTGGAAAAAGTAAAAGGCTGAAGAAGAAGGAATCTGATAGGAGAGGAAGCTGGTCTGTGGGGGAAAGAGAAGGAGAAGGGAGGCAGTTATTACCCCTCAGCCATCAGGCTCTTGGACAAAGGGGATAACTACACCAATCTATTGAGATGATCCCACAACCAATAATCTCACCTTAAGGACTCCTTATCTTCTTATTTCATGCTCTCATTTATTGCTTTTTATTTATATTTGCATTTGCACAGTTTGTTGTTTTCTGCGGTCTGGGTGATCTCTCACCAGTTATAGATACTAATCTATAGATTTGCTGAACATACCCGCGGGGAAGCGAATCCCGTGGTTGTATGAGGTGATATATTTGCGCTCTGATAATAAAATTTACTTTGATCTTTTGAACTTTGACCTTTGAAGCAGAGGTGGGTGATGGGCAGGTGAGGTGAAGAGTGAAACCACAAATCAGAGTGGGAAAATAGAGAAAGAGGGAGGAGGAAGAAATTACCAGAGGCTGGAGAAACTGATGCTTATGCCATCAGCTTGGAAGTTGCCTCTTCCCCTTCCCCCCTCCTTCTTATTCTGGTTTCTGCCCCACCACCTTTCCAGTCCTGATGAGGGGTCTCGGCCTGACAGGTTGAATCCCCTCCATAGGTTTGGCCTAACCTGCTGAGTTCCTCCAGCATTTGGTGTACGTGACTGAAGAAAGATTTCCAGCATCTACAGAGTGCAACTGTATTTACAATGTACTGCTATTCGTTTATTATTGTCAGATATATCAAGATAGAGTGAGAAGCTTCTCTTGCACACTGATCATTCAGATCAAGTCATTACATTGAGGTAGAACAAGGCAAAACAACAATAATCATGCAAAGTCTAAAAGTTATCGGGAAAAATGTGCACTGAATCTAAATGATAAAGATCATAACAAGGTAGATTGTGAGGTCAAGAGTCCGCTTGATCCTACAAGAGGTCCGATCATTAGTCTTATGACAATGGGATAGAAGCTGGCTCTGATCTTGTTGGCTTGTGCTGTCAGTCTTTTGCATCTTCTGCAAGATGGTGGAGGAGAGAAGAAAGAATGTCTGGGGCGGCTGGGGTCTCCGATCATGCTGGCTGTTTTGCTGAGTCAGCGGGAGGTGCAGACAGAGTTGGTAAAGGGGAGGTAGGTTTCGGTGATGTGCTGGACAGTCTCCACAATCCTACGGTTTCTTGTGGCCTTGTATGGAGCAGTTGCCATATCAAGCCATTATGTATCCGCGGGGATAGATAACAATAATCCTGCCATTTTTGAAAAGAGAGCATGCTAATTCCGATAACACACACAAAATGCCGGTGGAGTGCAGCAGGCCAGGCGCCATCTACAGGAAGAAGTACAGTCGACGTTTCGGGCCGAGACCCTTCGTCAGGACTAACTGAATGAAGAGATTACTATCTGCGCTCCACCAGCATTTCGTGTGTGTTGCTTGAATTTCCAGCATCTGCAGATTTTCTCGTGTTATGGTAATTCCGATGACCGAATCCGTTGGACTTCAGGAAGGGTAAGATCAGGGAACACAGCCAATGCTCATAGAGGGAACGGAAGCAGAGAGAGTAAGCAGTTTCAGGTACCTGGGTGTCAATATCTCTGAGGACTTGACTTGTCCCAACATATCGATGCAACTATGAAGAGGGAAAGACAGCCATTATATTTCGTGAGGAGCTTGAGGAGATTTGGTAATCACCTAAAACACTCAGAAACATCTACTGATGTACCATGGAGAACATTCTGACTGGTTGTATTATCATCTGGTGTGGGTGGCAGTGTTGGGGGGTGGGGGATGCTACTGCACAGGATCGGAGTAAATTACAGAAAGTTGTAAAATTCTATCACGGGTACTAGCCTCCGTAGTATCCAAGACATCTTCAAGAAACGATGTTTCAGGAAGGCAGTTTCTATCATTAAGGACCCCCACCACCCAGGACTGCCCTCTTCTCATTGTTACCATCAGGAAGGAGGTACAGAAGCCAGAAGGCACACACTCAGTGATTCAGGAACAGCTTCTTCCCCTCTGTCATCCGGTCCCTAAATGGACGTTGAACCAATGAACACTACCTCAATACTTTTTTATTTCTGTTTTTGCATTACTTATTGTAACTTAACTATTTAAAACACACATATATACTTCCTGTAATTCAGTTTCTTTCTATATTTATCATGTATTGCATTGTACTGCTGCCACAAAGTTAAAAAAATTCATGACCTGTGCCAATGATATTAAACCTGATTCTGTCTCTGATTCTGATGTGCATGTATTCCCTTGCTCAGGGATCATGGCTCCTTTAGGGTAGATGTGGATTAGATGTTTCTCCAGGCTATGGTGTCTAGAAGCAGGGGTCACCCTCTCAAAATCAGAAGACGGACATTCAGGATGGAAATTAGAAGAAATCTCTTCACTAGGTTAATGTTTGGACTTCTCGACCCAAGAGGAACATGTAGGTTCAGACACAGAATACATTCAAGATGTCTACATTTGCTCGGTCTCTGGCTTGCTCCCTTTTGCTCGATGCTGCCAGAGTCTTAGGTCTCGGACAAGCTTCACTCGATATGGTTTGTGGACCGGACTCTGTAGTTCACGCTATGATGTGTTTCTGGTTTCTGGTTGTTCCTTTTTTGTTGTTATTTTGTGTGTTTTTGTTTGAGGCAAACTGACTGTGTGGCCTGCAATCAGCCAACGACACTGTAGTGTTCTCGTGCACTGTGTTGAAACTCTGACTAAACACCAAGTTAAACTGGAGTCAATGAAGACAGAGTCATAGTAAAGTTAACCATTTACTGTGCACTCTTCCAAATGGTCCCCTAATCCGTGGAAGGACATCCTTGCCATAGAGGAAGTACAAAAAAGGTTCACCAGATTGATTCCTGGCATGGCAGGACTTTCATGTGATGAAAGACTGGATCGACTAGGCTTATACTCGTTGGAATTCAGAAGATTGAGAGGGGATCATATTGAAACATATAAAATCCTAAAGGGATTGGACTGGCTAGATGCAGGAAGATTGTTCCTGATGTTGGGGAAGTCCAGAACGAGGGGTCACAGTTTGAGGATAAAGGGGAAGCCTTTTAAGACTGAGATTAGGAAAAACTTCTTCACACAGAGAGTGGTGAATCTATGGAATTCTCTGCCATAGGAAACAGTTGAGGCCAGTTCATTGGCTATATTTAAGAGGGAGTTAGATATGGCCCTTGTGGTTAAAGGGATCAGGGAGTATGGAGGGAAGGCTGGGGTGGGGTTCTGAGTTGGATGATCAGCCATGATCATACTGAATGGTGGTGCAGGCTCGAAGGGCCGAATGGCCTACTCCTGCACCTATTTTCTATGTTTCTATTAACATCGCATGATGAAAAGGTGTTGCTTCTATAATGTGGCTTTCTGGGTAGACACGGAGCTCTTCACGATCATGCTGCATGCATGGCACCCACCTTTACACCTCCTCCGAACCGGAGGTTACACATAAGACGCGGCGAAACCTGAGGTGATGTTATCTCATGCCGTGATATACCATAGACAATGAATTTACCTTTGTTATACAGTAACTTAATTATCAACCTTCAACTTTAACTAGAAAATAGTTACAAACAAATCATTTAAAACGTAGACCCAATAAAGTCAAATTTTTTGCCATTTGCACAATTTGTTCTTTTCTTTGCACGTTGGGTGTTTGATTTTTTTCTTTGAAGGGGCTCCATGGTTTGTTTCGTGGCTGTCTGTGAAGAAGACGAATCTCAGAGTTGCATACTGCATTTATACTTTGATAATAAATGCACTTTGAATCTTTAATTCTGGAAGCAATAGGGGATTAGGAGTCGGAGCTGCCTAGTGTAGATGAGGAAAAGAGACTTCCATTGTCGAGGCAGTGAAGTAAAATAATCAGCTGATCAAATTTACATAGAACCTAACATATTTCAGACAACTTAAAGTACTTATCACACAATAAAAATAATTTAAATGAGGTCCTTGATACAGGAAATACAGCAGTTCATTTCCACAGAGCAAATTCCCCCAAAGAGAAATAGGAAAATCACATCAATATGCTGATTGAGGGAACAACCATTGCCCCAGGAGTCCAGGGAAAGCTGCCTTCTCTTCTTCCAAGGGACTGTTCACTGTCATAATGTGTGCTGGCAATATCGGAATCCAAGTGCAGAGGAAAGACAAACTCTGATGTAGAGGCAGTGACATGAGAATTCCAAAAGAATGTCGGTGGCTCGACTGAGTGACATTCTCAAAACTAGGACCCCACAATTAGTACTAATCAGGCGTCCACTTAAATACAGCAAGTGACATGGAATCCCTGAGCCTATCAAAATAAGTAAACAAGTTTAAACAGAAGGCATCGGGAGACTGCATTACAAAATACGAGTTGCTTGAGAAAAGCACAAAGAACTCCAAACAACTAATAGCTCTCATTAAACAATCAACCAATTCCGGTACAGTCCTCTTAAAACCTCAGAGCCTAATGCTCTCTGGTGCCCCCATAGGCCCAAAGAGCTCATTACAGTTTACATCCAAGCCAGAGAGTGGGCAGAGGCTTGTTTTAATGACTCATCCTAAACAACACTCTCAACTGTGCAGGATTTCCTCAGTCCTGTACCAAAGCAACAACTCAGGTTTGCACACACAAAACATCGGAGGAATAAGCAATCGATGCTTGAGGCCAACACCCTCCATCAGAACTGGAAAGGAAGGGGGAAAGTTCGGTTTCCTGCAGGAAAGATATAAGCAAGGTTGAAAGAGTACCGAGAAAACTTACAAGAATGTTGCTGGGTCCGGAGTTATAAGAAAAAATTAAATGGGTTAGTACTGTATTCTTTAGAACATCGAAGTTTGAGGGGAGATTTGATAGAGGTGTACAAAATTAAGAGGGGTATAGGTAGGGTAAATGCAAGAAGGCTTTTTTCTACTGAGGTTGGGTGGGACTACAGCCAGAGGTCATGGGTTAAGGGTGAAAGGTGAGAGGTTTAAGGAGAACATGAGGGAAAACTTCCTCACTCGGAGGGTCGTGAGAATATGTAATGAGCTGCCAACACAAGTGATGTATGTGAGCTTGATTTCAATGTTCAAGAGAAGTTTGGATAGGTACATGGATGGTTACGATCTCGGTGCAGGTCGGTGGGAGAATACAGTTTAAATAATTTTGGCATTGACTAGATGGGCAGAAGGGTCTGATTCTGTATGATTTTGTGTACTTCTTTATGACTCTACGACTGTATGATGTTTCCAAAAATGAATCACAAGCAACTCTGCCTGAACAGAAAGGCAGCAACTGCAACTGAGCCAATTAATCGGGTCGTTCTAAACTGGCGTCCAGAGACTGAAAATTGCCCACAGTCCCCTTAAGCACAGCAGCGAACCTTTTGTGTTTTTGCAACACATTATGAAGCCAACCATTTCTTTCTAAGTACAAGAAAACCTGCAGATGCTGGAAGTCCGTATAAGATGCTGCAGGAACTCAACAGTCCAGGCAGCATCTCTGGAAAAGAGTAAACAGTTAACGTTTCGGGCCGAGACCCTTCTTCAACACTGGAAAGGAAGGGGGAAGGAGTCAGACTAGGAAGGTGGGGGAAGGGAAGGAAGACGTACAAGGGGGGAGGTGATGGGTGAATCGGAGAGACGGGGAGGGCTGAAGTAAGATATGAGAAGTCGACTGGTGAAAGAGACAAGGGGTTAGAGAAGGTGAAATCTGATAGGAGAGGACAGAAGACCATGGAAGAAATCTGATAGGACAGAAGACCATGGAAGATAGTGAAGGGAGAGGAGCACCAGAGGGAGGTGATGAGCTGGTAAGGAGAAAAGGCGTAAGAGGGAAATGGGAATGGGGAATGGTGGTGGGGGGTGGGGCAATTACCAGGTTCGAGAAATCAATGTTCATGCCATCAGGTTGGAGGCTTCTCAGACAGAATATAGGATGTTGCTCTTCCAACCTGAGTGTGGCCTCATCGTTACAGTACAGGAGGCCATGGACTGGCATGTTAGAATGGGAATGGGAAGTAGAACTGAAATGGGTGGCTACCGGAAAATCCTACTTTATGTGTTGGATGGAGCGAAGGTGCTCAACGAAACGATCCCCTAATATATGTAACGTCTCACTGTATACAGGAGGCCACGCTGGCAGCACTGGATACTTTAGATGACCGCAACAGACTCATAGGTGAAATGTCGCCTCACGGGGAAGGGCTGTCTGGGGCCTTTAATGGCATGCATTGTCAAATATTCAAATTTAAAATACTGCAACTAGGAATTGTGGGACCGATATTTAGATCCTTGGGGTGTATGGGGTGGCCAGGGAGGGGTACTAACTCTGGTGAAGGGGCTTGCTGTGTCAATCCCGGGGCTGCTCACCTATCTTTCGTCACAACTGGATGCTCAGCTCTCACCCGCGGCTCCAGGTAGCCGTTTGCAGGTGACCGCGGCCACATCCCGGGTAGACCGCTTTGACAAGCAGGCTGAATCGGGTGAGACTAGCTGGTGGGCCTCATACCCTGGTGAGGGAGGGACATGCCCGTCCTAGAATGCGAAGTCACCTGCAGCGATCTGGGCAGGTGAGACAACAGTGAGATCCAATGGCCAGGAAGGCAGATCTGCAGCACTTCGAGGAGAGCGTAGTGAGTGGCGAGGCGCAGAAGGCGTCATGGTCATCCACTGCAACCAAGGGAGAGCCCAGTGGTGGCATTGCTCATATCACTGGACCCAGACTTCCAAGGTCAATCCCCGAAGCAATGCCTTTTCCACTTTAAAAACTCTCTCGCACAGGTTCAGAATTGTCATTGTCGGATATGTCAGACAACCAATAATCTAAACACGAGGAAATCTGCAGATGCTGGAGTTCCAAGCAACACACACAAAAAATGCTGGTGAACGCAGCAGGCCAGGCAGCATCTCTAGGAAGAGGTACAGTCGACGTTTCGGGCTGAGACCTTTCGTCAGGACTAACTGAAAGAAGAGCAAGTAAGAGATTTGAAAGTGGGAGGGGGAAGGGGAGATCCAAAATGATAGGAGAAGACAGGAGGGGGAGGGATGGAGCTGAGAGCTGGAAAGTTGATTGACAAAAGGGATACGCGGCTGGAGAAGGGAGAGGATCATGGGACGGGGGGCCTAGGGAGAAAGAAAGAGGGAGGGGGGAAGCCCCGATAATGGGCAAGGAGTATAGTGAGAGGGACAGAGGGAGAAAAAGGAAAGAGAGAGAGAGAAAAAAATTTAATAATAATAATAAATAAATAAATAACAGATGGGGTACAAAGGGGAGGTGGGGCATTAACGGAATTTAGAGAAGTCAATGTTCATGATCTCCTGCTGTTGATTTGGGAGACAGAGCTTAAAGATCACCACACTACCTGACAAGTCACTTAGTACCACGGCTAACTAGATGCCGTGGTCACTGCAAAGATGGCATATACCATGTTTTCTCTCATTTGGTTCCATGGCTTCCTCTACTGCTATGATGAGGCCTGGTTCTGGTCTGGTTCGAGGAGCAACACCTTATATTCCATCTGGGTAGCCTCCAACCTGATGGCATGAACATCGATTCCTCAAACTCCCAGTAACTGCACTCCCTCGCCCCCTCTCCCTCACCATTCCCCATTCCCATTTCCCTCTCTCACCTTATCTCCTTACCTCCCTCTGGTGCTCCTCCCCCTTCCCTTTCTTCCACGTCTTTCCCTCCTCTTCAATTAGATTCCCCCTTCCCCAACCCTTTTATCTCTTTCACCAATTGACTCCCCAGCTCTTCACTTCACCCCTCCCCCTCTTCCGATTTCACCCATCACCTACCACCTTGTACTTCGTCCACCCCTCCCCCCCAACTTCTCATCTCTTTTTCCAGTCCTGATGAAGGGTCTCGGCATGAAACGTCGTCTGTTCACTCTTTTCCATAGATGCTTCCTGGTCCGCCGAGCTCCTCCAGCGTTTTTTTGTTTATTATTATGTACGAGACTTGAGGTGGCATGTTCACAAAATGGCAGTGAATCTCCACGTGGGGTATTCAGAGCAATTCTGATTGCAATACATATATGTTGGGAGTATTTTGTCTGCAACAAAGGAAGATGAGAGATGACCTTTCTTCCATGGCCTTCTGTCCTCTCCTATCAGGTTCCCCCTTCTTCAGTCCTTTACCTCTTTCACCAGTCCACCTCCCAGCTCTTTACTTCATCCCTCCCCCCTCCCGATTTCACCCATCACCTACTACCTTGTACCTCTTCCTCTCCTCCCCCCCACCTTCTTACTCTGACATCTCATCTCTTTTTCCCAGTCCTGATGAAGGGTCTCGGCCCGAAACATCGACTGTTGACACTTTTCCATGGGTGCTGCCTGGCCTGCTGAGTTCCTCCAGCATGTTGTGTGTATTACTTGTGTAGCCCCCTGGTGGGCCTCAGGCTCGCTCAACCCGCTTTCGTCGAGGGGGAGCAGCCTTCGGTCCCGCCAAACTGGGTAATCAAGTTTGTGTGGATGCTGTGTGATGTATCCCACCCCACCAAATAACAGACAATACACCATATGCGAATAAATGAGTACACTTTATAGATCGTACTGGAACTATGTAATTAAAAGGAAAATAAAAGGCACCAAACTTATCAAAGTTCAACCACTTTGTGCACAACAGTTGGAGCTCAATCAACGGAGTCTTCTTTCCACCATTTGATCCCCTCTGACCCCCTCGATCCGCCACCTGAGACCAACCGCAGTGGTCGACCAGACGCTCCACATGAGTCTGTCTTCATCTCCTCTCCTCACCAAAGACCCTGGGCCTCGGACTCCCACTCTGGGTCCGTTCTGCCACCCAGCTTACATCATCGCGTCTCCTCTTCCAGTCGTCATCGCACCTTCTCCCTCAAAGTCCATGAAACACCTTACACTTGGAAGAAACCACTTACACTTGGATTTCCAGCATCTGCAGATTTTCTCTTGTTCGTGATGAGAGAAGCCCTTATAGATGTACAGAGAACTGTGCACAAGTCTAAGGCACATATAATCACAGTTCTTTTATTCCAAGGTGTGGGAAACTAAGTCTAGAGGACAGAGGTTTAAAGTGGGAGGGAAAAGATTTATAATGGGCTTGAGGGGTAAGATTTTCCACATGGAGGAGGTGGATATTTGGAATGAGCTGCTGGAGGTAAGGAAAGATGTAAATAAGGTTGAAAGAGTACAGAGAAAATATACAAAGATATTGCCAGGACTGGAGGACCTGAGTTATAAGGAAAGGTTAGGACTTTATTCCCTAGAATGTAGAACACTGAGGAGGTGATTTGAAGGAGAAATTCAAAATTATTAGGGATGTAGATATAGCGGTCATGGGTTAAGGGTGAAAGGTGAAAGGTTTAAGGGGAATATGAGGGAAACTGCTTCACTCAGAGGGTGGTGAGAGTGTGGAACGAGATGCCAGCGCAAGTGGTCCTTGTGAGCTCGATTTCAATGCTTAGGAGAAGTTTGGATAGGTACATAGATGGTAGAGATTTGCAGAGCTTTGGTCCTGGTACAGGTCGATGGGAGTAGGCAGTTTAGATGGTTCCAGCATGGACTAGATGGGCTGAAGGGCCTGTTTCAGTGCTGTACTTTGAGATGAGTATGGTTACAAATGTAAACAAGATATCTGGACAAGTATGTGAATGGAAATGGCACGAAGACATCTGGGCCAAATGGGACGAACTCAGCTAAGTACCTTGGTCGTCTCGGTTGACCATAAACATAGGAGATTCTGCAGAGGCTGGATATCCAGAGTAACACATAGAACATGTGGGAGGAACTCGCAGGCCAGCCAGTATCTGGAGAGGAATAAAGAGCCACCATTTCGGCCGAGACCCTTCATCAGGATTCACCCAGTCTTCAGGAATGTTCTCAGCCCAAAACATCAACTCTAGTCCTCTCCATAGATGCTGCCTGACCTTCTGAGTTTATTTATTTATTTGGCAATACAGCACAGAATCAGCCCATCCAGTCCTTCGAGCTGCACCACCCATCAACTCCCAACAGCCCCCAATTAACCCTAACCTAATCATGGGACGATTTACAATGACCAATTAGGCTCTTTACTGGTTCATCCTTGGACCTGGGAAGAAACCGGAGCACCTGGAAAAAAAACCCACATGTTCACACTCAAAGTGCTGGAGGAGCTCAGCAGGCCAGACAGCATCAATGGCAAAACATAGAACAAAGAACCTAAAAACCTACAGCACAATACAGGCCCTTTGGCCCACAAAGTTGTGCCGACCATGTGATCTACCCTAGAAACTGCCTAGAATTTCCTTAGCGCATAGTCCTCCATTTTTCTAAGCTCCATGCACCTAAGAAGCTCTTAAAAGACCCTATCCTATCTGCTTCCACCACCACTGTCAGCTGTACATTCCACACACCCACCACTCTCTGCATGAAAAACCTACCCCTGACATTCCCTCAGTACCTATTTCTAAGCACCTTAAAACTATGCCCCTCGCGTTAGCCATTTCAGCCCTGGGAAAAAGCCTCTGGCTATCCACACGATTAATGCCTCTCATTATCTTATACACCTCAATCAGGTCACATCTCATCCTCTGTCGCTCCAAGGAGAAAAGGCCAAGTTCACTCAACCTGTTCTCATAAGGTACGCCCTCCAATCCAGGCAACATCCTTGTAAATCTCCTCTGCACTCTCACAACCTTTTCCTGTAGTGAGCTGACCAGAACTGAACACAGTACTCCAAGTGGGGTCTGACCAGTGTCTTATGTAGCTGTAACATTACTTCACGGCTCTTGAACTCAATCCCATGGTTGGTGAAGCCCAACACACCATATGCCTTCTTAACAACACTGTCAACCTGAGCAGCAGCTTTGAGTGTCCTATGGACATGGACCCCAAGATCTCTCAGATCCTCTACACTGCCAATATTATATAATGTTATATTATATTTATCTTGTGTCTCCAAATAGGAAAAAGACTAAACAGTCGCCGTTTCAGGCTGAGACCTCTCATCAGGTCCTGGATTTTGTGCGTGTGTTGCTCTGGCTTTCCAGCCTCTGCAGATTTCCTCGTGTTTAGAACATAGAACAGTACAGCACAGTACAGGCCTTTCGGCCCACAATGTTGTGCTGACCCTTAAACCCTGCCTCCCATATAACCCCCCACCTTAAATTCCTCCATATACCTGTCTAGTAGTCTTTTAAATTTCACTTGTGTATCTGCCTCCACCACTGACTCAGGCAGTGCATTCCATGCACCAACCACTCTCTGAGTAAAAAACCTTCTTTTAATATCCCCCTTGAACTTCCCATCCCTTACCTTACAGCCATGTCCTCTTGTATTGAGCAGTTGTGCCCTGGGGAAGAGGCGCTGGCTGTCCACTCTATCTATTCCTCTTAATATCTTGTATACCTCTATCATGTCTCCTCTCATCCTCCTTCTCTCCAAAGAGTAAAGCCCTAGCTCCCTTAATTTCTGTTCATAATCCATACTCTCTAAACCAGGCAGCATCCTGGTAAATCTCCTCTGTACCCTTTCCAGTGCTTCCACATCCTTCTTATAGTGAGGCGACCAGAACTGGACACAGTACTCCAAGTGTGGCCTAACCAGAGTTTCATAGAGCTCCATCATTACCCTGCGACTCTTAAACGCTACCCCTCAACTTATGAAAGCTAACACCCCATATGCTTTCTGAGGTTTGTGAGGTTTGTTGAAGTTAAGTTGAAGCTGCGCTCTCTCTAACATGCTGGTAGAGAGAGTTTTGTTTGGGTTTTTAGCACTGGAAATAGTAACATTCCGACGCGTCTCATTAGCGGGGCAGCAGTACGGTCGCATTGTTTATTCCAGGGACCAGCTGATTGAGCTTATGCCGGCCGGTTTAGCGAGCAGAGCGGCGGACACCCCTGCTGAAATCTGGAGGAAAACACACAGAGAATGCAGAGGGGGATCACAAAGTCGAGGAAAGAGGATCGGGACGAGACAACAGAGACTTATGGAGAACAGGCGTTCGGTGGGTAATAAAATGGATGAGTTCACGGCGCTGGCCAGGCATCAGAGAACATTTCAGGAGTGCAGTGTTATGTGTTTTACTGGAATGGGGCTGCACGAGGACATACCCGGTCAAATCTTTTCCATGGACGGCTTCCAGACCGTTCAGGCTGACCGGAAGTGCACTGAGAGCGGTAAGCGTAAAGGAGTTGGGTGCTTACTGTTCTGGTTAACAACAGATGGTGCAATCCGGGTCACATTACGATCGAGGAACGTGTTTGTAGACCGGATATTGAACTTTGTGCTGTTGGACTTCGGCCATATTCCACCAAGATACAACACTGGGAGGTCGTTCCTGCCTGTGGCCATCGAACTTTGCAGCTCCTCCCGTGGAGGGTCAGACACCCTGAGCCAATAGACTGGTCCTGGACTTATTTCCATCTGGCATAGTTTGCATTTTGTTGTTTGATTGTTTGTGGTTTTTGTATTGCTATATTTATGCTCTATTCTTGGTTGGTGCGGCTGTAACAAAACCCAGTTTCCCTTGGGATCAATAAAGTATATCTATCTATCTATCTTGTGAGGACCCACGCGTTCCGTGGGGAGGACGGACAGACTGCTTACAGAGGACAACTCCCCCAGCGTTTTGTATGTGTGTGTTACTCTCGGCTTGGGCTGAAGGTCCTGCGTCCATGCCACACAACTGTGTGGCTGGATACGCACGCTCCCATATCACAGGAATACTTTGGATCATGGTCAATTATATTTTGCCCTTGAAGAGCACTAGCTATTGATTTCTCCTTAATATGCTGGTAGGACATCAGCCTCTCACCTCACTCTGTGCGAGCTTCTAATGCGACTAAATGTTTGTTGAGCAGAACATTTCACCTTATTATAGGAGAAACTTTTAACTTTTTATTGGAGGGCATAACCTCAAGCATGACGAGTCAGCAAGTTAGTACACCCCAGAGTGTCAGCCTGGATTATAAACTCCAGTTCTGGCAGGGAGCCCGAATGCACATTCATCTGGCTCAGGGCCAAGTGTGCTGTCAGCTGAGATGAACACACCCCCTGCAACATGGGGTTTATGGTTCTGGGGTCAGGCTCTTCAGTTCTACTGAGGCTAGACTTTCGATTGCAGTCAGACATTCAGTTCCGATCGCTGCATGACCAAACCCTTCCTCAGGAACACAGGCAGGAACTGGTGTTTTCATTGAAAAGGCTCTTTCTCTTCCCTCAGGACCCCTGGTTTAGACTGCTTCCATTATATTGCCTCTCTGAACTAGCTGCAAGAGGACGGCTGATCCCATCCATCTCAATATCCCACATGTTTTTCCACTTGTTGATGGGGGTAGGCGTCAGTAAAGCCGCACCAGTATGCATTGCTCAGGGCGGCACGGCTCGCCGAGCTGCTGCCTCGTAGCTCCCGTCACCTGAGTGAGTTCAACCCCGACCGTGGGGCGCCCTCTGTCTGGAGTTTGCATGGTTCGCCCTGTAGCCGCATGAGTTTCTTCCCACATCCCAAGGAGTTGTGGGTTGATATATATCGCCCCCAGTGTGGGGGATGGGTGGGTTGCGAATCTTGGCTGTTGAGGGGAATGTGGAAAGTGTAGAGTGGGATTAGTGCATGTGGGTGTTTGAAGACTGGCAGAGACTCAAAATGGGCTGAAGGGCCCGTTTCTAAGTGCATATGGATGCATGAGGGCTTGCAGGGATCAATGGGCTGAATGGCATGCTTCTGTGTGGCTTGTCTCTACAGTGTCGGGAGGTGGTGGGAGGCTCGGAGTTTTTCGGACGGACTCGGAGTCGGACTGTGGTCGGATGCTTCTGGGATGTTGCACCGGCAAGTTGGCGGCGCTGGAGGTTCACCGTCTGTGTGAGATGATGGGACTTTCGAGAGACTTTGAGATTTTTACTGTGCCCATGGTCTGTTCTTATCAAATTACGGTATTGCTTTGCACTGTTGTAACTATATGTTATAATTATGTGGTTTTTGTCAGTTTTTAAGTCGGTTTGTCATGTGTTTCTGTGATATCATTCTGGAAAAACATTGTATCATTTCTTAATGCATGCATTACTAAATGACAATAAAAGGGGACTGCGTGTCCTCATAATCATAATAATAATCATAATACAGTTCAAGAAATCACACAGGCCCTTCAACTCACTGAGTCCCTGCTGACCATTGATTGCCCATGTATCCTCATTAATCACATTATGCGCCATGTCGTGTTGACATGGGCGATCACGGTCTTTCCATTACCATGATCGCCCTTAGTAGATTTTTTTCCAACAGAAGTGGTTCACCATTGCCTTCTTCCGCACAGAACCTTGACAAAACAGGGGACCCCAGCCATTACCAACGCTCTTCGGAGATTGTCTGCCTGGCGTCAGTGGTCGCAGAACCAGGACTTGTGATCTGCACCGGCTGCTCGTACGACCATCCACCACCTGCTCCCATGGCTTCACATGACCCTCATTGCTGGGGGTGGGGGGCTAAGCCGGTACTTCACCTTGCCCAGGGGAGTCCTGCAGGCTAGTGGAGGGAAGGAGCACTTTACACTTCCTTTGGTAGAGACGTATCTCCACTCCATCACGATTGCATATGAATCCCATTTACCAGAACTTGGTCCATAGACGAAGTGCTCACCTGGTTATTTTTTTTAAATGCTATGAGTTTCTCCCTCTCCCACTCTCTCAGGCCGTGCCTTCCAGATTCCATCCATCTACTGGGAGAACTATTCTTCCTCAGATTACTCTGAAACCTCCTACTCCTCACCTCAAACCTATGTCCTCTGCTTATTGACACCTCTGCTAAGGGGAGACATTTACAAACATCTATCCTTTCTATGCCCCTCACGGTTTTGTAACCCTCTGTCATTTTCCTCCACTCCAAGGGAAGCAAGCTTAACCCAACCAGTCTTAAAGGTTCAAAGGTTTAATCCGAGACTGGGTAAAATACATTTACAGAAAGCTAAGAGAGATGGAGGTTTAGCATTACCTAACTTTAGATTCTATTATTGGGCTATTAATATTCGACATATGAAATTTTGGTTACTTGACCAGGACATACTATCTATTCCTAAATGGGTAGCATTGGAATTACAATCTGTTCAGGGTTATACACTTGGCTCTATTTTAGGCTCCTCTCTCCCTTTTGATTCGAAACGCCTTAAGCAGGTCTCTAACCCGATAGTTAAATATGCTTTGCGCATTTGGTTTCAATTCAGAAAATTTTTTGATCTTAATCAATTCGGGTTAGCGATTCCTATTTTAGGTAACATATTTTTTCCTCCCTCTTTTACGGATCGCGCTTTTCAAACTTGGAAGACTAAGGGTATTTTACGGTTTTTGGATTTATTTTTAGATGGTTCCCTTATGTCTTTTGAACAATTATCTAATAAATATAACTTATCAAGAATACATTTTTTTAGATATTTACAAGTTAGAAATTTCCTAAGTACTATACTTTCTTCCTTTCCAATGCTTCCTCCTACATATATTTTAGATTCGATAATTAACCTCAATCCATGTCAGAAAGGTGCATCGGCTATGATTTATAATATTATTATGAAACTTAGGAAAGCTCCATTTGATAAGATTAGGGTAGATTGGGAACAGGAATTGGGGCTTACCATTTCTGTGGATGATTGGGGCAGATTTTACAATTAGTTAATATTTCCTCTATTTGTGCTAAACATTCCCTAATTCAATTTAAAGTGGTTCATAGAGCACATATGTCCAAAGATAAGTTAGCGCGTTTTTACTCGCATATTAATCCTTTCTGTGATAGATGTTCGGGGCAGATAGCCTCTTTAACTCATATGTTTTGGTCTTGTCCTACTTTGGAAACTTTTTGGAGAGATATTTTTAATATTATTTCTAAGGTATTAAATATAGATATCTCTCCTCACCCTATTACTGCTATCTTTGGACTACCTAAAATTTCTAATAATCTTTCCCCTTCAGCCCGTAGAATGATTGCATTTCTTACTTTAATGGCGAAAAGATGTATTTTACAACATTGGAAAGAGCTTAATGCTCCAACTACCTTTTTTTGGTTTTCTCAGACGATTTTATGTTTGAATTTGGAGAAAATTAGAAGTAACCTTTATGATTCTTCATTTAAATTTGAACAGATTTGGGGACCTTTTATTCGATATTTTCATTTAATGTAATATTTACCCTTCTTGTTTTTTTTTTCACTGTTTTTAATGGAGGTCGGGATTGAGGACGTGATTTTAAGTTTAACTCTGTTTGGTTTCAAGTTAGCCCATTGCTTTGCCTTGCTTTTAGTTAGTTGCACAGTGGGTTTTTTTTGGGGTTTTTTTTTTCGTTTTTTTTTTCTTTTTTTCCATTGATATATATAAAATTTAGTATACTATTATGTTATCTTGGTTTCTTATGTTTAAATTACATTGTTTGTAGTATTTTTTTTGGTATTGATACCTTTTGGAATTTTATTATACTTTAACATCGTATTAATGTTTATATGGGTTACCTTTTTTGTATACTTACTCAATAAAAAGATTTAAAAAGAAAAGAAAGAAAGGTTCAAAGGTTCATTTATTATCAAGGCATCTATGCTGTATACAACTCTGAGATTCGTCTTCTCCAGATAGCCACGAAACAAAGAAAACCATGGAAGAGGAACAGCAAACCCACCCCCCCAGACAAAAAATGAATGGTAAAATGATCATCAACCCCCCCCCTCCAACCGCACCCAAACCCCCCTCCCCGACACAAAAAAAAACGAGAAAGGACGGGCGAAAACATAGAATATTAAAAGCCATAAGACTGAAAAAGTCCTCAGCTCAAGTCCTCAGTCCAAATCCATAAAAGGAGAACCTCGCTAACATCCTCCGACATAGTTGACAGAGTAAGACACCACTCAAACGGGCATAGCGAGCCGCCACACGGTGGTGGGCAGCCACAGTCTCCTTCTCTAGCAGCAGAGGGGTCCCATCAGCGATCAATAGGCAGGCCGTCCGGCACTGAGTCCTCACTTTCCTCCCGTGCTCGCCTCGATGTTCCAGTCTTCCTTGACACTTTAATCGGCAAAATGGCGTCCAGCGCCAACTTGAGCCCCGTCTCGAAGTTTCTTCGCCTCGAGGCCGTGACTCTGTCTCTCTCCATAACTGAGTGACTTCATCTCCGAGAAAACAGTGACTCTCCTCTACGCCCTTGCCAGAGCCATCATGGCCTTTCTGGGCGATAGTAATTACAACTGCACAGAAGTCCGAACGTAGCCTTTCCAGTGTTTACAAAGTTGCACCTTGAGTTACAAGGAGAGACTGGATAGGCTGGGGCTACTTTCCCTGGAGCGAAGAAGGATGAGGGATGGTCTTACAGAGGTTGTTGATTCTTGAGGGGCACGGATAGGGTGGATGGTCACATGACAAAAGGTCTCAGCCCAAAACGTCGGCTGTTCATATCCCTCCAAAGGTGCTGCCTGAACACGTGAGTTCCTCTAGCATTCTGAGTGTGTTGCTCTTAAAACTATGAAAGAATTGACACGGGGCCTGGAATGATCACAAATCCTGGATAACTACCAGCAAGGTCACCATAGAAACATAGAAAACCTACAGCACAATACAGGCCCTTTGGCCCACAAAGTTGTGCCGAACATGTCCCTACCTAAAAAATTACTAGGGTTATCCGTAGTCCTCTATTTTTCTGAACTCCATGTACCTGTCCAAAAATCTCTTATCATATCTTCCTCCACCACTGTTGCCAGCAGTCCATTCCACGCACTCGCCACTCTCTGTGTTAAAAACTTACCCCGACATCTCCTTTGTATCTACTTCCAAGCACCTTAAAACTGTGCCCTCTCATGTTAGCCATTTCACCCCTGGGAAAAAGCCTCTGACTATCCACACGATCAATGCCTCTCATCATCTTGTACACCTCTATCAGGTCACCTCTCATCCTCCGTCGCTCCAAGGAGAAAAGGCCGAGTTCACTCAACTTGTTTTCATAAGGCATGCTCCCCAATCCAGGCAACGTCTTTGTAAATCTCCTCTGCACCCTTTCTATGGCTTCCACATCCTTCCTGTAGTGAGGTGACCAGAACTGAGCACGGTACTCCAAGTGTGGTCTGACCAGGGATCATCTCACACATCCAGAGAAACAACATGGAAACAGGCCCTTCAGCCCATCACCTTTCTGATGACCACCAGGCTCCCAGTTATACATTAACGTAAATATTCTTCTCCCTGCATCGCTATCATTTCTCACTTAGATACCAGGGGCAACTCACAGCGGCAAATTAACCTATGACCAACATGTCTTTGGGGTGTGGGCGCAGGGAATGTGCAAACTCCACACAGACAGTGACGGAGCTTGGGTTTGACCCTGGGCCGCTGCAGCTGTGAGGTAACAGCAGTCAGAGCTGTCCGAATGGGCTGCCCGGCAACTTCTGACTCGGGAAGAATCAGGAATCGCTTCCCAACCCTCACTCGTGGTCTTGCTTAGGTTGCCTAAAGTGGAGTCACTGATGTAAATACACATCCGTGCATAGCGATATCCAACAAAGAGCAATGGTTTGGTGACCAGGTTCTCCAGTGGCTGAAGGTGCTCAGCAGTACCGTGAGATTATCTGTCTATGGCTATGCCCACGGGGATTTTATCTGACATTTCACACGAAGGGAAGCACTCAGAGCAGTGAAGCACCCCATCGGCATTCCCAGGAATTTCAGCCCAATGCACAGCAGCCTCCCTCAAAGGAACAAGTGCAGCCACTGGGCCATAACGAGCAGGAGGCAATTTACCTACAAAGGGCGTGCATCGAGATAAACGCCCTTCCATTTACATGGCAATGAGGAGATGGCTTCATTCTGGCCAAGTATGGTTGCCATCAAATTCCGGGCTGACACCATCTCTATCCTGGGCCCGACATATTGATGCGATCATGATAAAGACCAAGCCAGTGACTAGTTCATTATGAGTCTGGGAAATTTGATATTTCGCCAAAGACCGGGACATTTTTAGTGATGTACGGTTAGAGTTTTCTAGCAGGTTTGCATCACTGCCTGGTACAGAGGCTCCAACATACCAGATTGAAAAAAGATGCAGAAGGATCGACAGTAAGGAAAGCGAATGATACATTGGCATTCATTTCAAGAGGAATAGTGCATAAGAGTAAGGAGGTGTTGATGAGGATCTATGGGGCACTGGTGAGACCTCATTTGGAATACTATGTGCAGTTTTGGGCCCCCTATCTTAGGAGGGATGTTCTGATGTCGGAGAGAGTTCAGAGAAGATTCACGAGGATGATTCCTGGAATGCAGGGGCTAACATACGAGGAGCGTTTGTCAGCTCTTAGACTGTATTCATCAGAGTACAGTATAGAAGTATGAGAGGGGATCTCATAGAAACATTTTGAATGTTGAAAGGGTTGGACAGAGTAGATGTGGGAAGGCTGTTTCCCTTGGTGGGTGAGTCCAGGACAAGAGGCCACAGCCTTAGAATTAGAGGGTACCCAGTTAAAACAGAGATGAGGAGACATTTTTTTAGCCAGAGGGTCGTGGATTTATGGAATTCATTACCACACACAGCTGTGGAGGCCCGATCATTGAGGGTGTTTAAGGAGGAGATTGATAGGTATCTAATTAGTCAGGGTATTAAGGGATATGGGGGAAAAGCCGGAAATTGGAACTAGATGGGAGAATAGTTTAGCTCATGGTGGAGTGGCGGAACAGGCTCGATGGGCCGAATGGCCTACTTCTGCTTCTTTGCCTTGTGATCTTGTGAGGACATAGAGCCAGCCAGCTCCATTAAGGGCACAAGCCACCCCGACCACTGAGAGCCACTTCAAATGACAGTGCCTCGAGAGGGCGGCATTGGTCACTGAGGACACCCGCAAACCGGAAAATGCCCTCCCCTCATTATTGTCATCAGGGAGGCGTTACAGGAGCCTGAAGACCCACGCACAGCGTTTTGGAAACAGTTTCTTCCCCTCTGCCACTGAATGGTCCATGAACACTACCTCGCTACTCCACCTTCGCATTGTCTATTGCGTCTTTCGCTGAACTGCTGCAACAAGACGACGCATTTCAGCCCCACCTACCAGCCTCGTGCTCGCTGCTGCTGGAGGAGGTGTCTGCGTATGGCGGTCTCTTTCTCTCTGCGTCCGAGTGATTTTTCTCTCCCTAGATGCTGTCAGTAGATGATACCGGAGAGGGTTTAATCAATGTCGATTGTCGATTTGGACTCTAATTTGTGTCTGGGCTGTGTTCTAGTTCGGGTCATTCTGTTACTACTTTTGAGTGATTTTTGAATCCAGGCAGATAATGAACGCTGAACCAGAATGTACCAAAATGTGCCTTTGGATTTTGTGTTTTGATATTCTGTGGTTTTGCTCTTTTTTTTGTTGTTGTTTGTGTGATTTTTTTTGTGCGGGGCAGGGTGGATTTGATGTTTGATGTGTTCCTTTGGGCAGATTGGCTCCATAGGCTCTTCTTGTTTCATGGCCGTCTGCGGGGAAGATGAATTTCAGGGTTGTATACTGCACACATACTTTGATAAATAAATGCACTTTGAACTTTGGTAATAAGTCTGATTCTGATCCTAAGGGAGGGATAGATCACCCTCTCCCCAGAGAGGTTGAACAGGTGCTTGAAACCCTACAACTCCCCCCAGAACTAATGATCTCCCTGGAGTTACACAGCAGTACAAAGGGAACTAGGATGCATGAGAGAACAAGTTAACACATTGCTCAGTGTAAAATGTGAGTCATGTACAATCAATTGCTTCTTTGCGGGGAGAGGGCAGAAGGGAATTCCCTGAGGCTGAAAGAATGAATTTGAATACCTTAGCAATGCACGTATAGTTTGTTGTGCCATACTGGTGGGCAACACCGTGGCACAGTGATTAGTGTTGCTGTCTCACAGCTCCAGGGTCACAGGTTGAATTCCAGCCTTAGGTGCTGTCTGCGTGGAGTATGCACGCTCAGTACTGGTTGACTGGCCACTGTAAATTATCCATAGTGAGTAGTCAAGTCCTCCAAGAGGGCCACGACCTTGTTGTAGGGTTTGGAGGCTTGTGTGCTTCAATGAGCCAGAGAGCTATGTTGGTTGGAGTCAGAACCTTGTGCTTTGGCTCTTGGTAGGGTCACCCATGCCCAACAGGTCAAAGGATAGAAGCAAGACTAAGAGTGGTCCACCAGTCCTCAAGTTCGGGTGTTCGAATGGTTAAAAAGAACAGAAACAGCAATGAAGTATCCTTCTGTATCTGTGAGCAACGTTATGGACCTCCAAAGACAGAGGACCTTCATTCTCCCTATATGCCAGCAGCATAACAGGCAGTACACAGGCAAGTGCCAAGGGAAACTGATGTATATATCACAGAGAGCTAGGGCACAGGGGAGCACAGCTGGTGGGATTGCTTTATTGGGACGGGCATGGACTTGATGGGCCAAATAGACGCTGTTGCTTGCAATTGATAGATAAGTCTGATGCTTCCAATATCTGATGTGTTTCTAAACATTTTTAGGGAGATAGTGAAATTGTCAAGCAGAGTGAAAATTGAGCCAGGCCAATTGGATAAGGCGGTTGTTCTAGTCATAGATTCTCATATAACGTGGAAGCTGGCCCTTTGGCCCAACTCATCCGTGCTGACCGAGCTGCTTACCTGAGCTTGTTGCACTTGCCGTGTTTGGCCCATTTCCCTGCCTGCCCTACCTATCCACGAACCGGGCTGAAAGGGGTTCGTCCTGGCGTTCTTGGAGTCCAAACGTGTGACGGGGTCGGGGAGAGTCCTTGTGTCTGGCTCTAAGTTTGGGTCGGCATTTTCAGACCGTGGCATGGTAAAGAACCACCTTCTGCTGCATGACACCTACCCAGGGTCAAGGCCACCTGAAACTGATACAACCGAAACACCAGTTGGAGCTTCTCTCTCCACGCATGCTGCTCGACCTGTTGGACATTTTCCGCCGTCCACTGTTTTAATTTTTTAAATGCCCACCGTCCACAGGGGATTACCGTGGAAACTGGGTGAGACAGAGTCGCATCCACCCCGCCTGTGAAAGAAAGGCCCACGCCGGATGATGATTACGACAAAATAAGATGCGCGGGAGTATGGCTCCCAAGACACTCAAATCGGGTCCCCGATTACTGTGAATGGCGGCCAGGCTGATGGGCTGGCGTATCGTCGCTACAAGTGCCCCTCCCCAAAAAAAAACTTCTTAATCAATTTAACCAACCAGGCACCCCCTCCAACTCCCTCTCTTGACTCCCTCCGCAATCCTCGCCCTACTTCGGCACCGCACAAGGTGTTCTCAATCAGAAGAATAAAACAATACGTTTAAGAAACTTGATGCGCCAATATGCAATAATTTACACGGAGGAGCAGGCCAGACTCTTAAGAAAGCAGTAAAAATGTGCATTTAAATGCGACTTATATCGATTTGTTATTCTGTTGGTGCGTTATTGCTACCACATCGTTCACGCAGCCAAATGCAAACCGCAGCCTCTGGAAACTACCCCCTTCTGACTCGTTTTAATGTTGCACAGAACGCTTGCCGACTGCAGCTCTAATCATGACCAGTATCTCCTTCCTTTCAAATCAGAGATACAAAGTTGAGCAGAATGTTCCTTGGCTGCCGCTGCGTGTTTGATCCCTGCACGGCGAATACGTTGATAGCCTCATGATTGTCCAGTCCCCCCGTCCCCCCACGCCCTCTCTGGGATTCAGAGGTAGCTACCGAACCTCCGTGTTTGCGTGTGTGTGTGAGAGAAAGAGAGTGAAAAATATATATATACACATTTACCCATACATGCAATTCCACGCGCACACACGCATTCATTAAAAGTATGCAAGACTGTGTTTGTGAGAGTGTATGATGACACGAGTTTGCGTGTTTGTGAAAGAAATGTGCGCGTGTAAAAATGTGTGAGAATGTGATAATTCAGTCGCGTATGCGAAAATGCGAGTCTGAAAATGTGTGTGGACGTAGATGAGAGAGTGTTCTGCCAAAAACTTTGTGTGAGAGAGGGAGGGAGAGGGTGTGTTCCCGATGGCCAGAGGAATTTAGACAGAGCTCCCAGATATTATTGCGAAAACACGACAATTTCCACATCCATATCTTTACCATATTAGTTTTTGAAGCAGAATACATATTCTACCTGACAAAATCAGTGATCTGGAAAATAACACATTTACAAATGATCTTGTAGCAGGAATTAAAATAAACCACCATTGGAGAGATCGAATTTCTACCAATGTCTCTCTCCCGCCAAGATAAATTCCTCGACTCTCATATTTGCAATTGAATTTCTCAATCCCTTTCAAACGCCGCTATTATTTCCTAAAAGCGTTAAAAATCGAGGTTATCCGCAAGATTTGCCGTGCTTTCGAATTCCAAAAGCAAATTTCCAACATCTTATTTAATTAAGTTATCTCGCGCACTTCTTTCAATGATCAGTAAATAGTTTAAAATAATCCGAGCTATAGTTTTCATAAAATTAGTGAGTAATAATATAAATTATTCATGGTTAATGTAGGAGAGCTGAAACAAACTACATACCGAGCGCCACGATTGCATCCTAGTCAAGTATCTGAGAGGACATCGATCTCAAAATTGCAACACGGGCGAGCAGGGTGTTGGCGGATGGGCTTTCTACTTTCTGCAGGTGAGCTCTACCTAGAGTTTGAGAAAATCGAAACCCCACGATTCCAGTTCCCTTGTATGCTGAGATGTTTGTTTACACTTGGAGCAATATCTTTAGATTAATATTACATCACAACACGCCATTTCCAAACGGCTGTTAGATTTATAAACCCCCCTCCCTCTCCCGCTGCCTATCTCTGAATGCCCCGCTTGAGCATTCGATGCACTCCCTCTCTATATATCCAGCTCACACCCAAAACTGATCCCCCCCCAAGTAGGATTTACTGACTAACTTTTATAAAACTACCATTAACGGAAAAAAACAGTATCGATTGTTTATTTGTGTCGCTTTTTAATTGAAATAAATGACATATTTTAACGCCCCTGACAACTACCGTGCCAAATTACGCACTCAGCTCTTCAGTTGAAACTAATCTTCGTTCAGTTTGTCCTTGCATCTGTTTGTCTTCAGGTGCTCGGTACTGATCGTTAGAAGGACGCAGAGAAGTTTTCCATCGTAAAATATTTATCAACAGTAATGTTGACTAATATTACTGAGCATCTGTGTCTGGGGAGTGACCGCCCGTGCCTAAAAGTGGCCCGCGATCGTCAGATAACCCTTAATCTCATGATGTCCCGGGATGCTTAACAGAAGACGGGGACTGCCCGTCTCCCGCCACTCGCCAGTATTTATTTAAAATCTGCGTGCGCTTGTTGACCTACAATTTTAATGATTGTATTTTATTTAATGGTTCACGTTGCCCCCGATGATGCTCGCGAACTAACGAGAAGCTTGTGGGGGGGGGGGGTGGTGCCGATGGGTTGCGATGTCCTCTCTTCACGAGCAGACCGAGCGAAGGGAGACACCGCGAACAAACGGCGGGCCCGCTATAGAACCTGGCAAATTTAAAACAAAAGCCGCGGCTTCATCACCCACTGTCAGAGGCATCGAACTGGGGAGTTAGGCATATAAAAGTCTAATCTGGTTAAAAATAAAACAGTTTTTTCAAAAATTTACTTTGTCCCACGATCTGTGTTGTGTCTGTTATGGCCGTCTTAAAACAAGCAGTTCGCCTTACATATACACAGCTTTATACAATTAAAATAAAGATTAATAAAACTACGTATAAATGTACCGCTCCAGTCATATATTTGTGCATATATTTATATATATATATATATAAATTCCGCCCCCTCTCTTTACGTACATTTATACAAAATATATGCCAATATAAAATAAATAGAAATTTAAAGCTAGATTAACGCAGATATCGATATTTAGACAAATATAAATATATTTGCTCAAACTGTATTCAGGTAGTTAGACATAACACGGATACAGAGCTGAGTGCTTGTATCTGTGCGGGGTTCAGCTATTTCCCTATATTTGTTCGGTACACGGATCACAATGTGCTCATGAATGGTAGGAGAGGAATTGCGCCCGATCCCCTGTAAATGCCCGACTCCAGGAGCAAGATGTCTTTCGCTCCCCTGCGCATTTCTGGCATCGAAATAAAAATGGAGGTCAGTCAAGAAAAGAGGTGCTCAAAAATCTGGATGAATTGGGACTGCCGCTGTTTCCGTTGCTGGCTGAGAGAATATTGACGATCTTTTTCCCGTATTTGAAAGTGCTCCCGAAGTAACCTTGAACGGAATGCCTGGTCGACTTTCGATGAACCCGCAGTTAAATTGTACCTGTAAATGTGGTTAGGGTTGGATTCTACAGTGTTTTAATATAGTTAAAAAGTTAATTAGGAACAGCGCTTAAGTAACCATCGCCTTAATTTATCGTTGGATTGGGACTAAATCATGAAGTCCATCATTTACAGCTGATCTTGAATTGAATTCGTTGGATGATTTTTTTCTCTCTCTCTCTCTCGCTCCCTAGACAAATGTGCTGACTACACATTTATTCTTACAAGTTTAATGTTTGAACGGGTCGGACTGGTTTTGAATGCGTGCGGAGTTGCAGCTTGAACATAAACGCGCATCTCTTGTCTACCCCCCACCCCACCGCTCACCACCGCCACCACCACACCCATCCTCCCTCCCCCACCCCCTCCCACCCTCCCCACCATCACCCGCCCCCCCCCGGGAGTCAGCTGCAGGTCATCGCCCGGTTGAGGCTCTCATATGCCTCCTGGAAAGGTGATGGATCGCCGCTGTGATCTCAAGAAAAACAGACAAAAGGACAAACTGCGTTACTTTCCCCGGGCCATGTCCCTCTCCAGAGCATTAGGCGAGGGCTGAGTCCTTTAACAAGCAATCTGGGGCAAGACATCTCCCAGTTAATCACTCCTCCAAGACGAAGAGACTTTTGTGTCTGTGTGTGTGTAAGCATAGGAGAGAGCTTTTTGACATTTTGTCTTAAATTTAATATATATATATATATTTAATTGAAAATGCAAAACAAACAGCCGAGGGAGAGACTAGTTTTTTCGCGTTATTGGGGAGGTGCCGGGTTTAAATGGTTAACTCTTTCGATCTCACTTAGTGATCAGCGCATTCTTAACCATTATCTCCTCCCCGCCCTTTGCATCCTTGAACTGTATTAGTAACCTAACTATAAATGCAAAAAGCGCAGATCACCGAATAAAACGGGGGGAATCCTTCAGAATAAATACGTTATTCTCAGGTTTGTAATCCCCAGTGGATAGCAACTTTTTTAAAAAAACAAAAATGCCCACAGCCATACAGAAAACCAGCTGGTTATGGAGCATTTTCTGGAAATGGTGGGGGAATTAGGAACAAAATAGACCAAGGGGTTAAATTGAACCCGGGCGAGGGGATTTTGCGCTTTTTAAAAAAAAATTAGGGGTGGAGGTTGCGGAGTTAGACTGGAGAGTCGAGCTGCGCCCCCTCCCCAAAAGATAACATTACGGGACTGGTCTTGCACCCAAGTCGGACTGTAATTCGCATTGTCGCGCGATTTGGTTGAAACAATCGAGCAATGGAAGGAGCGGCCCGTGGAAGGGGAAATCTGAGGCACGCAAATCTATTGAAGCGAGTTTCTGATCTGACTGGATTTTCTTTTAAAAGGGGTGGGGGGCGAATGGGGAAAATAAATGATATTGGAGTAAAATGTATCGAGCACGAGATTAGAGGACACCAAACTCCTGCGAGTTTATTAATCCCAACAACAATATTTCGGCGAAGGAACAAAGGTGAAAAAAAAGAGCAACACGCGCAAAATACTGAAAGAACTCAGCAGGCCAGACAGCATCTGTGAAGGGGAATAAACAGTCGACGTTTCGGGCCGAGACCCTTCATCCGGACTGGAAAGGACGAGGAGAAGGGAGATACACAAGGCGAAGAAATAAAAGAGAGTCGTTGAATAATTCTAACTTTGTAAAACTTTGCCCCATTTAAGGCTAATTTCTCCCTCCGAGTTGGTAATCAAATTATATTTTTTTTAAAAAGCAAGGCAGATCCTTTCCTTCAGAATCGCAATGAGAACGATGTTAATTTCTGAGCTATTCCGAACTGGACTGACTGCAGTGTGGCACACGCACACCCTGTCCGGCGTGAACTGTCCGGTCTAATTGGAAGTCGTCCCTGCAACTGGCGTATACCGGCGAAACCCCCCACAGAACCCGTAATGAAAATCAAAGCTGAACAGTTACCCTGGTTGTTATAGGGGAGGGGCGGGACTGTAAGGATTGACAAACAAGAGAAAATCTGCAGATGCTGGAAATTGGGAATACTGTTTAATTTAATCGAGCAAACACGTAATCTCCGAGAGAGGAAAATGGTCAGAAATTGGGTGATGGGTGAATTAGACGCGTCTCTCGCCTGACGTTGAATATCTTTCCTTTGCTTGATTCAATTATCTTCTTTTAACTTTAGAAGTGCATTTGGAAAATTGCACCGTCTTAGTTTTTCAAGCAGACTAGGAGAGACATTTCAACTCTGGGTGGGGGGGGGAGGCGGTTACAGTCAAATTAGACGGGATTACACCCAAATGAGATGAAACTATGTTACTTTTAATAGTATGTATTAAGAAAATTAACTATTACACAAAGAAGGGCGGGGTGATATTATTGCAGATCCCTTAGCTGGGCTGCTAGAGTGGCAGAATTAACCGCTGGCATTTATTTCTTTACCTGGTCTGTTTATTTAAAAATACATTTAGTGTCAGGTTTGGTTTACAAAAACAAGCAATACCGAAGACAAATGAGGCGTCATTAAGGCTTTTCTACACAAATACACAAGGAATACAAGGGATTGAGGGAGGGCGCTGAGACAGTATTTGTTATTTCTGCGGAAATCACTTCGTTACAATCTGAGTTGAGGGAAATTCCGAGGCTTTATTTTGGAAGGGCCTTTACCCGTCAGTGTGTCAGGCGCGATTTACTAAAGAGAAAATTGCTATGTGGAGCCAGGTCTTTCTCTCCCCCTTTTCCTTTAAATAAATAGATGGATTATTCAGGAGGCGGGAGCAAGATTCACTGCAAAGACTGTTAGCACCCCCCCGCCCCCCCCCCCAGCGCACAGCGACCGAGACACGGGAAGCAAATCCGAAACGCTGGATAAACAGGGGTCCGTCTCCAGAAGGATTTAAGTAATGCGTAGTTCTTCCGCCCTACCCACCTCTTTCCTAGATTTTGTGTTGCATTCAGAAATAAGTTTATGTAATTAGAAAGACAGACAGACAGATAGATATACAGGTTTATGTATAGATATAGGTAAATAGATAGATATGCAGACACACACACACACACTCATATATATATATATATATGTGAGAAAGAGAGAGAGAGATAGATAGAGAGATAGAGAGAGAGAGAGAGAGAGAGAGAGATGGTGGGGGAGTGAGAGAGAGAAGTATATAGATTTTTAAAAAGAGATCAACACATGTTCTGTATTTATTTATTTGGGAACTACACCTGAAACCTACATACTGTACATTCTGTAACATTGCTCGTAACATTTCCCAATGACTCATTAATACACATGAAAGCTAGAAACAAGAATATCACATCCCGACTTGATACGATTGAAAGGGCAGATATGAAAGGGTTTTACGTTTACTCGCGCCGTGAGGAGACGGGTGGGTGGGTATGAGTGAGAAACGGAGTGAAACAGGGAAACGGGCTCGGCAGAGACTGATGAAGAATTCGCCAGGAGTCAGCAAAAAGGGAAGGGGGCAGCTGTATGAAGGACGGGGAGCGGAGAGGTCGCTCCCACTGCAGAATTCGCCGCATGGGTGCAATCTGTAACTTCGCTCACTTGTCACAGAGCGAAATGTTCCAATGGTTCTCGGTTAATTTGGGAATTGGCTGCCGATCGCTGAGAAAGTTTATAAAATCTCTGGCACGATTCCGCAGATCAAATAATTTATCTTTCCTGCCACCTCCGTGTCCCGTTCGTTCTCCTTTGGAACCCACCTCACTTTCGCTGGCTGTTCAGCTCCCTCGGGTTCCTCCGATCTTCTACCTCTCTATGCTCGTCTCTTTTCTCACTCGATTTTAACCCACTCTAATTTAATTCCCCGACTCTCCCCCCTCCATTTACCTCTCCACGCCTTCCTCCTTATCCGTTCTCGCTCACTACCTCTTCTGCCCAATCTCTCACGTATTGTCCCCGCTTCCACCCCCTCTCCCCTTCTCCGCCTGGCTTTTGTTTTTACCCTAGTCTATACTTGCCTGCACCCCCTTGGAAAATTTCGACCAGACCCTCATCCTTCCAAACAAGTTGAGCCCAGAGCCCCAAACCGTTTGATCAGCAGCGGACTTAAACATTTTACGTTAAATGTCAGTCGCTATAGCCACCTAGTACAGAACGAGACTGTTCGGCCCAGTCTGGCTATACTGACTTTTAAGTACCCATCATTAATGAATTTATTTGTCTTAGCCCTGGGCATTCAAGTGCTCGTCTAGATACCGCAGAAATGTTTTTCTAATACCGACTCAAAGTTACAAAGTCCCAAAGAAGACTAACAAACATTCTCTCAAAATTTCATAATAAAATTGCCATTTGATCGTTCATCGACCCTGCGGAAAACTGGACTTGTCCCATGAAAGCATTTAGCGTCGTTGTTGGATTATTGATAACTCATTATCGGTGACCACGGCATCGGTGCAGCGGTGAAATCCACTGATAAATGAATCTTGCATTTTCTGACCGCGTTCTTGCGTTCATTATTGCAGTTGTGCGGAGTTTCTGTTTGACTTTGTGTTGCTGTTAACGAAATGCAACTAATTAGAAATGTCTTCTCTTTTACAGTAGCTCTGTTGACGTTTGAACTTTCTCTGACCTCCCTCTGGGGTTGAACCGTGCTAACCAGGCCGACCATGGACATTAATCGTCTCTCTGGCTTGCAATTTGACCTCTTCCCCCACCCCACCCCCCGCCTTCACCACCCCCACCCCCCACCCCCCACCCCTCCCTTGAGGTTGCGAAGCTGCGGGATCTCCAGCCGGCTCGGCCGGGGTAACCCAGAGGTGTCGGCCGCAGTGAGAGCCTCGCCGCCCCGCCTCGCACAGTGAACACACAGCGCTGTCTAGCGGAGCCTGGGTGGAACGGATGGCGCTGGGCAGTTACCATCGCCCGGCTCAGCAATGAATCCCTCTGACAACAGCGGCGCGGAGCTACAGAAAACTGAAATATCACCACAGCACCCTAATCACATTCGGCCTCTCCATCCTATGCCTTAAGACCATAAGACACTGCAGCCGGGCCATCGAATCTGCTCCCCATTCTACCGTGGCCGATTTACTATCCTTCCGAACCCCATTCTCCTGCCTTCACCCCGTAACCTCTGACGCTCTTACTAATCAAAAACCTATCAACCTCCGCTTTAAGCAACGCACATCAAAGTTGCTGGTGAACGCAGCAGGCCAGGCAGCATCTCTAGGAAGAGGTACAGTCGACGTTTCGGGCCGAGACCCTTCGTCAGGACCACCGCTTTAAATATACCCAATGGCTTGGCCTCCGCAGCCGTCCGTGACAATGAATTCCTCAGATTCACCACGCTCTGGTTAAAGAAATTCCTCCTCAGCTCTGTTACACAGGGACTTGCTTGTATTTTGGGGTTGTGGCCTCTGGTCTTAGCAATATACATAAAATGCTGGAGGAACTCGACTGGTTAGGCAGCATCTGTGGAAAGAACTAGAGTCCACTTTTCAGGCCAAGACCCTTCATCAGGATTTCCAGCATCTACAGAACCTATTGTGTTTACCTTCTGGTCCTGGTCTTTCCCATTATAGAAACATCTTCCCTGCTTCCACCCTATCTAGGTCTTTCAATATTTGATAAGTGAGATGTGGGACATTTGAGAAACTTTGAACTTTACTGTGCTCATGGACTTCTTCATCAAGTTATGACATTATTGCACTGTTGTAACTATATGTTATAATTATGTGGTTTTGTTCAGTTTTTTCAGTCTTGGTCTGTCCTGTGTTTTGTGATATCACACCAGAGGAAATAATGTATCATTTCTTAATGCATGCATTACTAAATGACAATAAAAGAGGACTACGTGTCTTCATAATCTAAGTTTCAATAAGATCCCCCCCTCTCATTTTTGTAAATTCGCTCCAACTCTTTCCATCTTGAATCATGCTCTCCCCAACATGTTCCTTAACTCCCTCCTGAATCTCCTGACACCCACTTGAAGTAATTCACAATAATCAATTAACCATCAGCAGCTCCTTGGCATTTGGCCCTGTATTGTTCATTTGTTATGTGCAGTGCTGTATGACGTAAATGATCATGGTCTTTCCACGACCGCGATTGTTCTTTGCAAATTTTTCCTCAGAAGTGGTTTGCCATTGCTTTCTTCTGGGCAGTGTCTTTACAAGATGGGTGACCCCCAGCCATTATCAATACTCTTCAGAGATTGTCTGCCTGGCGTCAGAGATGGCATAACCAGGACTTGTGATCTGCACCGGCTGCTCGTACGACCGTCCACCACCTACTCCCATGGCTTCACGTGACCCTGATCGGGGTGGGGTGGGGATAAGCGGATGCTACACCTTACCCAAGGGTGACCTGCAGGCTCATGGAAGGAAGGAGCTCCTTACACCTCCTTTGGTAGATTCATATCTCCACCCTGCCACCCCAGAATTTGTATAGACCCCTTAATGACACTGGTGTTGATTATGAGTTGTCTCTGAGTTTCAGGATCTGACTACTGTTTTAAAGTTCTGTGTTCATGCTTCAATAAAACATGAGAGAGGGTCATGCCTTCTTCTCTCCGATGGATACAAAAGACTCCAAAACACTGATTTAAGGGTATCTTAGTCCTGCACTTATCAGCTTTGTTTAAGTCGGCACAGTGCTACAGCAGGTAGTGCTGCTGCCTCTCTGTACCAGAGAACCAGGTACAGATTTGACATCCGGGTCTGTCTGTGTGGAGTGTGGAGTCGCACCGTCGTCCTGTGACCATGCAGGATTCCCCAAGTTGTCTCGGTTTCCTCTCACGTCCCCAAGATGAAGATGCAGAAGAGTTGACGGTTCGTTTCCACGGATGCTGCTGGACCTGCTGAGTTCCCCCAACATTTTGCGTGTGTTGCTTTGGCCCCAGCATCGGCAGAATATTTTGTGTTTGAGATTTACCAGGATATTGCCAGGATTGGAGGGCATGTATTCTTTGGGGTTTTCTTCTGATTTTGAGGATTTCTGTGAAGAGTAAGAATTTCAGGTTGTATGCATTCTCTCATATTAAATGGAACCATTGAACCATTTAATATATACATATATACTTACTGTAATTCACAGTTTTTTCTACTTTTTATGTATTGCATTGTACTGCTGTTGCAAAAACAACAACTTTCATGACATATGCTGGTGATATTAAACCTGATTCTGAAATATAAGCTTGGTCTTTATTACATTATAAGCCAAAAAGAAACACAAACCTCTGGCTTCCGACTTTTCCACAGTGAACGCACCAAGGCAGTTGAAAAAATAATGCAGAAAAAAGATAAAATGTCCGAAATCCTCAGCAAGTCAGGAAATATCAGCAGAGAGAGAACAGAGTCAACATTTCAGCCTGATGATTTGTCATCTGAGCTAATTGAAACATCTGTTTTTGCCTCTCTCTCTCCCTCTCAGAAGTACAGCAGCTGAAAACTGGGAATGGAGATAGAATCAGAGAGACTATCACAGCAGGGATAGAGGCCATTCAGCCCAACTGGTCCATGCTGACCAAAATCTAAGCTACTCCCATTTGACCATGCTTGACCCATTACCTTCTAAAAGGGGGTTCCCAGCCTTTGTTATGCCATGGAACCCTCTTAAATCCTCCCCCTCACTTTAAACCTATGCCCTCTAGTTCCTGATACCCCAGCTCCGGGAAAAAGCCCATCCTTGGTCTTTTCCTAGAAGAAGCAGACTCACTCTATCAATGCCCCTCATGATCTTATACACCTCTGTAAGATCACCTCGCAGTCTCCTACACTCTAAGGCAGGGATTACCAACCTGTTTTTATACATGGATCCCCATCATGAACTGAGGGATCCCTGCTCTGAGGAATAAGGTCCCAGTCCATCAAACCTCTCCCTTAAGCTCATTCCCTCAAGTCCTAGCAGCATCCTTCTAAACCTTTTCTGAAACGAGAATAAAATTCCATAGAAATTAAAGTATTCATGGCATAATTGTTGTAAATATGGATATTGAACTATTCATGGACATTTTGGGCATTTATTCTGTCTGGGTAGCTTGAATTTAACAGCATGAATATCATTTTCACTAACCTCTGGTAATTACTTCCCCCTCTGCTCCTCTCTTTTTTCCATTCTGCATTCTGACTCTCCTCTTGCCCCTTCCCTTCTCCTCCCTCTGGTGCCCTTCCTCTTTCCTTTCTCCCATGATCCACTCCCCTCTCCAATCAGATTCCTCCTTCTTCAGCCCTTTAACTTTTCCACCTATCACCTCCCAGCTTCTTACTTCATCTCACCTACCTTCCCCCTCGCCTGGTTTCACCTATCAACCTCTAGCTTGCACCCCTTCCCCTTACCCCCCCCACCAACCTCCTTACTCTGACGTCTTCTCCCTTCCTTTCCAATCCTGATGAAGGGTCTCAGCCCAAAACATTGGCTCTTTATTGCTCTCTATAGATGATCTTTGATTGACTAAGGTTCTACAGCATTTTATGTGTGCTTTTTTGGGTACAAATAGATACTCATTATCTTCAGACTCATGTGCATGCTGTAGGAGTAAGGTTCAAAAAGGTTCATTGATTCATTATCAAAGAATACAATGTTCGTATACAAAGTATGCAGTTTACAACTCTGAGATTCATCTTCTCCAGATAGCCATGAAACAAAGAAAGCCATGAAAATCATTCAAAGAAAAACATCATCCCTGCCCCACACAAAAAAAAACAAATCCTGCAAACAGCAAGAAGATTGTCAAACCCTCCCATGCAAAAACAATTGTGCAAATGGGCAACAAGGACATCAAAGCTCCCCTTCGAGCCTTTCCAGCCCTTCAAGCCACACCGCCCAGCAATCCCCGATTTAACCTCGGCCTAACCACGGGACAATTTAAAATGACAAGTTAACCTACCCCGCCCCAGCATGACTTTGAACTGTGCAAGGAAACCAGAGTATTCCGGGGAAACCTGCGTGGAACATACTAACTCCTTACAGGCAGTGGCAGAAACTGAACCCAAGTCACGGGCATTGTAAAATATTGTGCTAGCTACTAGGCTACTGTGCTTCCCCAGATTCCTTGATAATAGTATATGTACCCTGATGATAAAATTTACTTTGAACTTTGAACTCTCTCTCTCTCTCTCTCTCTCTCTCTCTCTCTCTCTCTCTCTCTCTATGTATGTATGTATATATAGAAATGAATTGAATTGAATGATCTCTAATGTCATTATACATCGGTACAATGAAACTCTGTTTGGCTTCCTCTCAGGCAATTAAATAAAGTGGGAGATAAAAACAAGACAGTAATAGAAAAGCAGTATTAAATAAGTAAGTAGCAGAAAGTAAGTTGCAGCAACACCAGAATATCACAGTTATACATATCATATTTATGTACAAGTACCTAGATTGAGTTAAGATGTTCAACTTATTCCTGTCTCTACGTATACATGTAAATCTTCACATCATATGTCCAATACTGCAAATGTGTGGATGTTATACCAAAATATTACTAAATGATTTACAGCAACAGCTACATCCCTAAAATAAATATTTTTTTCTCAAGAATAGTTCATTATAAGTGTCACGGTGGTGACCTCACAGAACCAGAGACCTGCAATGTTCCCTCTAATTTGTAGTGACCAGAGTGTGCAAAGATCTTGTGCTGTACAATTTTTTTGCCCAGTGACAACAACATGTGGGCACTGAATAATTTATTCAATAAAAACAGTATCAATAAGCCAGTTCTAAAATCTGCAGACAAATCATCACAAGCTCCACGTCAACACCAGATGCATCAGAAACTGGAAAAGGAAATGTGATCGTGTACAATCGTGAAATATACTTAACATGCCAACAGGGTAGAGGGTGACGACCTTTTGTGCGCAGTTTGCACTTTGTAAATTCCTTTGTGCGCTAGTAGTAAAAGATGTGCGTACGCAGACACCTTAGAGGAAACTTTGGCCAGACCTGGGTTTGATTCTGACCTCCAGCTCTTCTGTAGGTAACTGCACATTCTCCTTGTGGCTGCATTGAATTGGAACTGGGACTGGAAGTGGCTTATTATTGTCACATGTACCAAGATCCAGTGAAAAGCTTATCAGGCCCACTATTCACTCAGATCGGGTCACTACAAAATGGATTGAAAGAGAGCAAGGTAAAATAACAATGGTGCAGGATAAAGTGTAACAGTTACTGAGAAAGTGCAAGATGCAAAATCATAACAAAGATTGAAAGTACATTTATTATCAAAGTACGTTTACAACCATGAGATTTGTTTCTCCACAGGCAGCCACGAAGCAAATAAAACCATGAGACCCATTTAAAGGTGGGAGGAGAGAGAGCAGCATACCACGCGCGCAGCCTTCTGGTGAAAATGATATCGTATCCATTAAATAGGGGCCGTGGACAATTCTGATTTGATGGAGACAGACGTGAAAGCACAGAGGAACATCTGGAGAAATTTCTGAAATGCCAGTTCGCTGCCGCTGTTACTGGGCGATCGAGAATCTTCCGGAGGGAAGGCCTCAAAATCCCCGGCTTTGCCTGCTGCTGGCGATCGAGACTGAGATCGAATCGTTCAGACAGAGATGGCACTCGGTACTCGGTGTCGGAGGGCTGATCGGAGGCTCGAAGTTTTCGGACGACTCAGAGTCGGACTGTGGTCGGACATGGCAGGGAGAGTTTTCTTCCTTCTCCCGTCTGCGTGAGATGTGGGACATTTGAGAGACTTTGAACTTTTTACTGTGCTCATGGACTTCTTCATCAAGTTATGGTATTGTTGCACTGTTGTAACTATATGTTATAATTATGTGGTTTTGTCAGTTTTTTCAGTCTTGGTCTGTCCTGTGTTTTGTGATATCACACCGGACGAAATATTGTATCATTTCTTAATGCATGCATTACCAAATGACAATAAAAGAGGACTGCGTGTCTTCATAATCTAAAAGAAGAAAAACATCATCCCTGCCCCCACACGCACAAAAAAACAAGTGAAAAACACAGAATATAAAACACCAACCCATAAAGTCAGCTAGGAGTCCAGAGATATTCAGTTCAGCTGAATCTAGCGCTGTGTCAATTGTTATCTGCAGGCCGTCCCGATCCAAATCACACAAGGGGGCAATGAGAAAAGGAGTGACCAGAAACCAGAAACACATCATAATGTGAACTACAGAGTCCAATCCACAAACCCTGTCGATTAAGCCTTGCCCAGGATCCAGGACTCTGGCACTATTCTCCAGCAGCATCGAGTCAGAGAGAGAGAGATAGAGACACCATTCAAACGCAGGGACCTTCCTCGGGGGGTAGTGAGTGCGAGGGGGAGGGAGACCATCAGACACAGACACCTTCCTTCGGCAGCAACAAGCGCAAGGATAGTAGACCGTGCTGAACACCTGCTCGCCGAAGCAGATTATGAGGTCAAGAGTCCAATTTATTATTTTCGGGAACTATTACTTAAAACAGAGACTTGTAACAGCAGGAGAGAAACTTTCCTTCTGCTGGGTGGTACGTGCTTTCAGGGATTTGTATCTTCTTCCCGGTGGATGAACGGAGAAGAGAGAATACCCGGGGTGGGTGGGGTCTTTGATTATACTGGCCGCTTTACTGAGGCAGTGGGAAGTATAGGCAGTGCTGCAAACATCGGTTTTTAATAATACCTTTTATAAGATAAGTACTTTTTTAACAAACTCACATGTCACTGGCAGAAAGCGGTATAACAGCTAAACTAACGGTTTATCACCATTCTTATTTTTCATTGGCACATCACCCACGTGATGTAACTGTCGTAATTATGTATCCTATTAACTTGTTTAATCCTATCTAAGGAATTACCCTTATTTTATCTGTAAAAGTGATAGATTTTTCAACAGTGCCCTTTTAAGGCTTTTATTTTTCTTAGCATTAATACCCCTCTCAGTATTGTTTCTCAGCTCTTTATTTAGTTTGGTTAGTACTTGTATGTTTGCTTGTCCTCCAAAATGAACTGAGATCTTGGATTTAAGACTGCTCATCATTCCTGGCTCTCGGAAGAGCCCTAAGGATCGTAAATTAAACAGAGATCCTACAACAGAGTACTTGGAAGGCTCCTTCCTGGGTTCACCCCACATTCCAAAGACATGCAGGTTGGGCAGTTAATTTGCTGGCGGGAGGAGAAGATGGCAGAATGACGCAGCGCGCGCAGCTCTCTGGTAAAATGATATCGTATTTGTAAGTAGGATGCCATGCACAATTCTGATTTGATGGAGACGGACGGGAGAAGCTCACAGGAACATCTGGAGAAACTTCTGAAATGCCCAGTTCGCTGCCGCTGCTACTGTGCGATCGAGAGCGAAGGCCCTAAAATCCCCGGCTTTGCCTGCTGCTGGCGACCGAGGCTGGGGTCGAAATGTTCGGCAGAGATGGTACTCAGTACTCGATGTTGGAGGGCTGGTCGGAGGCTCGAAGTTTTCGGACGACTCAGAGTCGGACTGTGGTCGGGCAGGGCAGGGAGAGTTTTCTTCCTTCTCCCGTCTGCGTGAGATGTGGGACTTTCCAGAGACTTTGAACTTTTTTACCGTGCCCATGGCCTGTTCTTCATCAAGTTATGGTATTGTTGCACTGTTGTAACTGTATGTTATAATTATGTAGTTTTTGTTAGTTTTTCAGTCTTGGTCTGTCCCGCATTTTTGTGATATCACACTGGAGGAATATTGTATCATTTCTTAATGCATGCATTACTAAATGACAATAAAAGAAGACTGCGTGTCCTCATAATCTAATCTAATCTAATCATTTGGTGTAGGTTAATGACAACTAGAATCAAAGAGGCACGTAGGAAATAGAATTAGTTGTGGGAATCCAGGGAAACTAGGAAAGAGGAAATGGAATGATTGCAAGCCAGAATGGCTCCAATGGGCTGAGTGGACTCTGGTTACCCACCAAAAGATGTGTTGGTCAGTATGGACCATGGGATCTACATTTTCCAACTCTCTCCCTTATTTGTGTTGTGGTGCTCAAAGTTTAAAAAAAAAGACAAAACAGAGAAGGAGTATGTGGTGGGCAGTGTTGAAGGTAGGGGTAAGTTAGTCATGATAGCAGCAGCGATATTTCTAAGAGTTAATAAATAGATGGAAGATAGGGATCCTGGAGAGATACCTGGGGAACTTCAGTGTGGACGTGTGATGAGTGGCCATCACGGGGAAGCCACACCTCTTTCCTCAACACTCTTTGAAATTTACACTATTACAGACCTTCCCTTTGACAGATTCATAGAGCACTATGACACGGAAACAGGCCTTTCAGCCCATCTAGTCCGTGCTAAACCCATTAAATCTGCCTAGTCCCATTGACCTTCACCTGGACCATAACACTCCATAACCCTCCCATTCAAATTTCTTTTAAATGTTGAAATCGACACATGCACCATTTGTGCCTGCAGATTGTTCCTCACTCTCATGACCCTCTGAGTGAACAAGTTCCCCTTCACGCTCTCCTTAAACATTTCACCTTTCATCTTTCACCCATGACCTCTAGTTGTAGTCTCACCCAACCTCAAAGCAAAGAAGGGCACTGGCATTTACCCTATCTGTATCCCCCCCCCCCCCAGGCAGGCTAAACCAGGTGAGGGTAGCAGGTGGCCTCATACCCTGGTAAGATAGGGACATTCCTGTCCCAGCTCCAGTGGACTGGGCGGATGAGACCAACAGAGAAATCCAACGGCCAGGAAGGTGGTACTACAGCACTCCGTGGTGATCGAAGGGCATGACAAGGCACAGAAGATGTCATGGTCATCCACTGCAAACAAGGAAGACCGCAGTCAGTGACGTCTGTTTGTACCACTGGATTCGGACTTCTGAGGTCAAGAGAATGGAACTGCTTCAGTACAATGGCTTTTCCACTTTAAAAACTCTACCGCACACGATGAACAACTACCACCCCTCATAGTTTTGAATACCTCTATCAAATCTCCCCTCAATCTTATATCTTCTAGGGAATAAAATCCTAACCTGTTCAACCTTCCCCTATAACACAGGTCCTCAAGTACTGGCAACATCCTATTAAAATTTCTCTGCACTCTTTCAATCTTGTTTACATCTTTCCTGTAGGTAGGTGACCAAAACTGCACACAATACTCCAAATTAGGCCTCACCAACGTCTTATACAACTTCAACATCACATCCCAACTCCTGTACTCAGTACATTGATTTCTGAAGACCAATGTGCCAAAAACTTTCTTTCTGGTCATATCCACCTGCGACACCACTAACAAGGAATTATGGATTTGTTTTCTCTGATCCCTTTGCCCTACCCAGACTCCTCAGTGTCTTACCGCTCACTGTGTAAGATCTACCCTGGTTGGTCCTCCCAAAGTACAACACCTCGCACTTGTCTGCACTAAATTCCATCTGCCATCTTCAGTCCGCTTTCCTAGCTGATGCAGACCCCTCTGCAAGCCTTGATCGTCTTCCTCACTGTCCATTTCACCCCTAATCTTGGCGTCATCCACAAATTTGCTGATCCAGTTCAACACATTATCTTCCAGGTCATCTACAAGCCTTTGATACAGATGACAAACAACAATGGACACAGCACCAATCCCTGCAGCACACCATGAGATACAGGCTTCCAGGCGGAGAAGTATCCACCTACAACCTCCTTCTGGTTTCTTCCCCAAAGCCAATGTGTTTACTACCTCATATTGAATGCCAAACGAGTGAACCTTCTTGATCAAGCTCCCATGTGAGACCTTGCCAAAGGCCTCGCTACATTCCATGTAAACAACGTGCATTATTTTGCCTTTATCCACTTTCCTGGTAACTTTCTCAAAAAATTCTATAAGATTGATTAGACATGCCCAAAAACACATAAAACATGTTGACTATCCCTAATCGATCTGTCTGTCCAAGTACTTATATATCCAGGTCCATAAGACCATAAGACATAAGAGGACATAAGAGTACAATTAGGCCATCTGGCCCATCGAGTCTGTTCCGCCACTCAATCATGGCTGATCCTATTTTCTATCTCCTCCTCAACTCCAGTTCCCAGCCTTCTCCCCGTAACCTTTGATGCCATGTTCAATCACGAACCTATCGACTCTGCCTTAAATAGACCTAACGACCTGGCCTCTACATTTGCATGTGCCAACAAATTCCATAAATTCACCACCCTTTGGCTAAAGAAATTTCTCCGCATCTCTGTTTTGAAAAGGTGCCCTTCTATCCTGAGGTTGTGTCTTCTTGTCCCAGACTCTTCCACCATCCTTTCCACATCTACTTTATCTAGGCCTTTCAACATTCGAAAGGTATCAATGAGATCTCCCCCTCATTCTTTTGAATTCCAGCAAGTTCAGACCCAGAGCCATCAAATGTTTCTCGTATGATAACCCTTTCATTCCTGGAATCATTCTTGAAAACTTCCTCTGGACCCTCTCCAATGCTAGCACATCTTTTCTTACATGAGGAGCCCAATACTGAAGGTGAGGCCTTATAAAGCCTCAGCATCACATCCTTGCTCCTGTATTCTAAACCTCTTGAAATGAATGCTAACATGATTTTGCCTTCATAACTACCGAATCAACCTGCAAGTTAACCTTCAGGGTGTCCTGCACAAGGACTCCCAAGTCCCTCTGCATCTCAGACTCCTGGATTTTCTCTTCATTTAGAAAATATTCCGCATATTTATTTCTACTACCAAAGTGCATGGCCATGCATTTTCCAACATTGTATTTCATTTGCCACTTTCTTGCTCATTCGCCAATCTGTCTAAGTTCTGCATCCTACCTGTTTCCTCAACACTACCTGCCCCTCCACCAATCTTTGTATCATCTGCAAACTTGGCAACAAAGCCATCTATTGTATCATCTAAATCATTGATATACAGCATAAAAAGAAGCGGTCCCAACACTGACCCCTGTGGAACACCACTGGTAAACTGCAGCCAACCAGAAAAGGATCCTTTTATTCCCACTTGCTGCCTCCTACCTGTAACAGCAACTGCACCCATTTCTTTTGCTTCACACCCTACAACGTTATCCATAAGTGTCTTCCACAGTGAAGACTGACGCAAAATACTCATTAAGTTCATCAGCTATCTTCTTGTCCTTCGTTATTATTTCTCCTGCCTCATTTTCTAGCAGTCCTATATCCACTCTCATTATTCTCAAGTATTTCTTTATTTTTGGAATACACATGTCCTGCACCTTCCTCATTTTCCCCAGAAACGCAGACCATTGCTGCTCTGCAGACATCTCCTGCCAGCAGCTCCTTCCAATTTACTTTGGCCAACTCCTCTCTCATACAACTGTAATTTCCTTTACTCCACTGAAATATCTTTCAATAACTTTCCCACTACTGATGTCAGGCTCTCCGGCTGATAATGTCCTGGCGTCTTCTTAAATGATGGAACAGCATTAGCTATCTCCTAATCCTCTGGCACCTCTCCCTGGCTAAAGACATTTTAAATATCTCTGCTAGGGCCCTGAAATTTCTGCACTTGCCTCCTGTAGGGTCCAAGGGAACACATTGTCAGGCCCTGGGGATTTATCCACCCTAATTCGCCTCAAGACAGCAAACACCTCCTGGTCTGTAATCTGTATAGGGTCCATGACCTTGCTGTTGTTTTGTCTCACATCTATAGACACTGTGTTCATGTCCTGAGTACGTACAGAAACAACAAAATCCATTTAAGATCTCCCCCATCTCTTTTTGCTGCTCACATAGATTACTACTCTGATATTCCAGAGGACCAATTTTGTCCCTTGCTATCCTTTTTTCTCTTAATGTATCTGTAGAAACCCTTAGGATTCTTCTTCACTTGGTCTGCTGGAGCAACCTCATGCCTGCTTCTGGTATTCCTGATTTCTTACTTCAGTGTTCTGTTGTATTTCTTCAACTCCAAAAGTACCTAATTTGTTCCTACCTGCCCATACCTGTTCTACCTGCCCATACCTGTACGCACCTCCTTCTTTTCTTAACCAGGGCCTCAGTCTCTCTCAAAAACAAAAGTTCCCTGAACCTGCTGACCTTGCCTTTTATTCTGACAGGAACACACAAACTTGGTGTTCTCAAAATTTCACTTTTGAAGGCCTCCCATGTACCAGGTCAGTTTTGTTAGAAAACAACCTGCCCTAATCCACACTTGCCACATCCTTTCTGATACCATCAGAATTGGCTTTTCTCCAATTTAGAATCTCAACCTGAGAACCAGACCTATCCTCTTACATAATTACTTTGAAACTAATGGCATTATGATCACTGGATGCAAAGTGATCCCCTACACAAACTTTTGCCACCTGCCCTGTCTCATTCCCTAATAGGAGATCAAATATCACACTCCCTCTAGTTGGGACTTCTACGTACTAATTAAGGAAACTTTCCCAAACACGTTTGCCACATTCTTTCCCATCCACCCCTTTTACAGTATGGGAGTCCCAGTCAATATGTGGAAAGTTAAAATCACCAACTATCACACCATTAAGTTTCTTGCAATAGTCTGTGATTTCAATACAAAATTGTTCCTTTAAATCCTGTGGACTGTTGGATGGTTTATAGTATAATCCCATTAAAATGGTCATACATTTCTTATTCCTGATTTCTACCTATAAAGCTTCACCAGACGAGCTCCCCAGTTTGTCCTAACTGAGCACTGCCTTGATCTTTTCCCCAACTAGTAATGCCACCCTTCCCTCTTTAATCCCTCCCACTTTATCACGTCTAAAACAACAGGATCCCAGAAGACTGAGCTGCCAGTCCTGCCCCTCCTGCAACCAAGTCTCACTAATGACTACAATGTCATAATTCCACATGCTGATCCATGCCCTGAGCTCGTCTGCCGTTCGTGCGAAATTCCTTGCATTGAGTGTACACAGTTCAGAACATTAATCCCACCGTGTTCGACCATTTGATTCCTGACTTTGTATGTAGGCTTAACATTGTCTTTCTCCATAACCACTCTGGTCCTCATCCCCCTGCAGCTCTAGTTTAAACCCCTCCAACCCCACCCCTGCTCCATGCAGCACTGGCAAACCTTCCCGCTAGGGTATTAGTCCTCCTCCAGTTCAGGTGCAAGCCATCCTTTCTGTACAGGTCCCACCTTCCCTGGAAAACAGTCCAATGATCCGAAAATCTGAATCCCTCCTTCCCGCACCAACTCCTTAGCCATGCATTAAACAGTATGGTTTTCCTGTCTCTGGCCTCACTAGCCCAGGTACTAACCCTGAGATCACAGCCCTGGTGGCTCTGTCCCTTAATGCAGCACCTGTCCATAAACTCACTTTGCAGGGCCTCATTACCCATCCTACCCATGCCATTGGTACTGATGTGGACCATGACCTCTGGCTGCTCAAAACCCTGCCTACGAATGCTATGGATTCGATCTGAGGTGTCCCCGACATCTGTGAAGCAACAGACTTTCCAGGAACCTTGTTCTCATCTGCAGAACCTTCTTTTTTTCCCCTAATGAGTAAATCCCCCATCACCACAGCTTGTCTCTTCTGCCCCCCACCCCCGTTCTATTCTGAGCCACAGAGCCAGATCTATGAGATTAGATTAGATTAGATTGTGAGGACACACAGTCCTCTTTTATTGTCATTTGGTAATGCCAGCATTAAGAAATGATACAATGTTCCTCCAGTGTGATATCACAGAAACACAAGACAGACCAAGACCGAAAAACTGACAAAAACCACATAACTATAACATACAGTTACAACAGTGCAAAGCAATACCATAATTTGATAAAGAACAGACCATGGGGACGGTAAAAAAAAGTCTCAAAGTCTCTCAAAAGTCCCAACATCTCACGCAGATGGTAGAAAGGAGAAAACTCTCCCTGCCATGAGTTTCCAGCGCCGCAAACTTGCCGATGCAGCATCCTGGAAGCACCCGATCACAGTCTGACTCTCAGTCCGTCCAAAAACTTTAAGCCTCCGACCAGTCCTCCGACACCGAGCACCGAGCACCATCTCTGCCCAGCGCTTTGACCCCAGCCCCGGCTGCCAGCAACAGGCAAAGCCGAGGATTTGGGGCCTTCCCCTCCGGAGATTCTCGATCGCACAGTAGCAGCAGCAGCGAAGCAGACATTTCAGAAGTTTCTCCAGATGTTCCTCTGTGCTTCTCACATCCGTCTCCATCAAATCAGGATAATGCACGGCCCTTATTTAACAAATACGATGACGTTCACCGGAGAGGCCACGCGCACTGTGTCGCATCGCCATCTTCTCCTCCCTCCTTATCTGATCGCTGTGGTTTTCCTCTGCTCGGTCATCCCCCCCCATCAAAGATATCCGAAGCGGTTTACCTGTTGTTGAGGGCAACAGGCACGGGGGTATTTTGCACTGGCTGCCTATCCCCTTTCCCCCTTCGGATGGTCACCCAGTTCCCTGTGCCCTGCACCTTGGGTATAATTGCCTGCCTTTATATCCTGCCTATCAACCCCTCAGACTTCCCAATCGTCCAGAGTCCATCCAGTTCCAGCTCCAATTCCTTAACAGTGCAGCTGGAGTCACTTCTTGCAGGTGTAGTCGTCAGGGAAACTGGAGATCTCCTTACCTTCCCACATTCTGCAAAACGAGCATTCCAGTATCCCATCTAAGATGCGCAATACAAAAGAAAGAAAGAATAAATAACAAAGGAAACTATCTACGGTCTTGCCTCTCCTCACTGAAGCCTGGATGAGCCAAAGGTTCAAAACTCCCCACTCCAACAATGGCCCACTTGGACAGTGGCTGCTCTGCTTAAACTTCTTTTTGTTGGTCCTTGCCAAGTGCTTAATTATGCACAATACAATATCTCCTTGGAAACTGTGGTATATAAAATGTGCTAACTGCTCCTGCTCTCTTCTTTTAAACCCTCTCCCTCTACGCAATCCGGTGTCTCCTTGAAATGTAGCGTGCAAAATGTCCCAACTACCCCTGCTCGCTCCTTTTAAACTCCCTCACCCTTTATGCAGGTCGGTGTCTCCTTGGAACTGTGGTGCACAGAATGTGCTGACTGTCCCGCTTGCTTTTTTAAAACTTGCTCTTCCCTCCCCGTCTGAGCATTGTCCCCTTGGGTCTGTGGCATGTAACTTGCCCCCGCTCACTTTGTTTAAACTCGCTCATCCTAAAGATCACAGTCCAGTGATCTTTCCACCTTCACTTCTGTGTTTGGGGTACTAAAAGCGAAAGTTAGACCAGAAGTTCTGCCAACCTGGGATCATCAATGTCCCAGTAAAGGAGTTCACTGTACTTGAGCATACAGAGTCACTTGTAGGAGGAATTTAAACTATGTTATAAGAATTCCACAAATCAATATTGCTTTAAACGCAGTCAAAGAGCAGAGCTATGAAAATGCACACTGGAGGAAAAGACCTCGAAAGCTGGCCGTTGCTAATATGAAGGCCGTACGTCGTTGTATTGTCTATTGGCTTGGCGTGGGACTACAGGAGATAGTCGGCAAGTCAACAGTCTTAAATGAATGTAAGCCACCCTCATCAAGGGCATCCCTACTTGCCTGGAATTGGCCTACAAGGCAACTCAGCGTGTCCACATATGTACATCACTGCAGAGAAGATGTGCCTCTGGTGCCAGAGGACAAAAAATGGGTCAGGTTAAACACACCCACTGAACCTTTCTCACCACACATGTTCTTCCCAGGGCATCAGATAAAGCTCTGCAGATTTTGTCATTTCACTTTCAGCAGTCTGTGTAGGTGTTGGTTTGAATTGTTTGCAAGCAGTGTATCTGCTGCAGTTTGCAAAACAAAATGTACTCATGAATAAAGCCCACCCAAACACTGAGCACATCTACATGGAACGCTGACATAGGAGAGCAGTATCTATCATCAGGATCTCCCCCACTCACCACCCAGGTCATGCTCTTTTCTTGCTACTGCCATCAGGTAGAAGGTACAGGAGCCAGAAGGTTCAGGAGCAGTTACTAACCCTCAACCTTTCGGCTCTTGAACAAAAGGGGATAACTACATTCACTTGCCCATCCATTGAGATGTTCCTACAAGCAACGATCTCACTTTATGGACTCTTTTATCTCATGACCTCATTATTTATTGCTATTTATTTATATTTGCATTTGCACAGTTTGCTGTCTTCTGCACTCTGGTTGATCGTTCATTGATCCTGTTACGGTTACTATTCTATAGTTCTGCTGAGTATGCCCACAGGAAAATGAATCTCAGTGTTGTATATGGTGACATATATGCCCATGATAATAAATTTACTTTGAACTTTTGAGGGGTATGGACCAAATTCAGGTAGACAGGAGTAGCATAGAGTAGCATTGCTTGGTATGAATGAGATGGACTGAAGAGCCTGTCTCCAAGCTGTGCAACTTTATGAATCTTATCATCCAACCTCAAACAGAAGTTGAAAGACCAACACCTACAGTGAAAGGTGTTAAAAAAATTATCATACCAGGACGGCCAATGTTAGTATTGAACACTGACACCGATTTTCCCTTGAACTACAGATTAATGCTTCACTCACTGCATGGTTCATTTCCGCAGAACCACTGATGGATGACGGGCTGAGACTTTATCCAAATGACAACCGAAAAAAAACTGCAGTCAGTGGAACCAGAAATAAAAACAGAAAATGCCGAAAGTACTCATGAGGTTGGGGTGCATTTGCGAAGGGGGTTAAAGTTAACATTTCAGGTCAAATTTCCTCATGGACTTCCTTCAAGAGCGTGCACTACAAAGTTTACTGTCTTCCAAGAAGTTTTCTTCCACCTCTCTCTCCCTCATTAGTGAGAAAGAGAGAGCCTGTGGCACGTCAGGTTGAACGGTGGTTTTTCGATGGCCTCCAGGTTACGGTCTTTTTGGGGCTTTGCTATTCCTTGCATGGTAGGTGGTGGGGGCTGTTTCTTTTTGCTGAGCAGGTGGGGGAAGTGGAGCGGGGGGAGGGATGATGTTTTTGCTGCTGCTTGCGCATGGCAGGGGGAAGGGGAGGCTTTAGGGTTCTAATGTTTTCCTATCATTCGTTCTTTAGGGTGTTTTCCTCTGTTTTGTGGATGCCTCTGTAGAGTAAGAATTTCCGGTTGTATACTATGGTAAACCATAGTATACATGAGTGGGAAGCCGGAGGATTGGGAAACTTTTAAAGAGCAACAGAAGGTAACTAAAAAGGCAATACGCGGAGAAAAAATGAGGTACGAAGGTAAACTAGCCAAGAATATAAAGGAGGATAGTAAAAGCTTCTCTAGGTATGTGAAAAGGAAAAAAATAGTTAAGACCAAAATTGGGCCCTTGAAGACAGAAGCGGGTGAATTTATTATGGGGAACAAGGAAATGGCAGACAGGTACTTTGGATCTGTCTTCACTAGGGAAGACACAAACAATGTCCCAGATGTAATAGTGGCCAAAGGACCTAGGGTAATGGATGAATTGAAGGAAATTTATATTAGGCAGGAAATGGTGTTGGATAGGCTGTTGGGTCTGAAGGCTGATAGGTTCCCGGGACCTGATGGTCTGCATCCCAGGGTACTTAAGGAGATGCCTTTAGAAATCGTGGACGCATTGGTAATCATTTTCCAATGTTCTATAGATTCAGGATCAGTTCCTGTGGATTGAAGAATGGCTAATGTTGTCCCTCTCTTCAAGAAGGGAGGAAGAGAGAAAACAGGGAATTATAGACAGGTTAGCCTGATGTCGGTGGTGGGAGAGATGCTGGAGTCAATTATAAAAGATGAAATTACGACACATCTGGATAGTAGTAACAGAATCGGTCCAAGTCAGCATGGATTTACGAAGGGGAAATCATGCTTGACTAATCTTCTGGAACTTTTTGAGGATGTAACTATGAAAATAGACAAGGGAGAGCCAGTGGATGTAGTGTACCTGGACTTTCAGAAAGACTTTGCTAAAGTCCCACATAGGAGATTAGTGGGCAAAATTAGGGCACATGGTATTGGGGGCAGAGTACTGACATGGATTGAAAATTGGCTGGCTGACAGAAAACAAAGAGTAGCGATTAACAGGTCCCTTTAATGTGGATAAATGTGAGGTTATCCACTTCGGTGGTAAGAACGGGAAGGCAGATTATTATCTAAATGGAGTCAAGTCAGGAAAAGGGGAAGCACAATGAGATCTAGGTGTTCTTGTACATCAGTCACTGAAAGCAAGCATGCAAGTACAGCAGGCAGTGAAGAAAGCTAATGGCATGCTGGCCTTCATAACAAGGGGAATTGAGTATAAGAGCAAGGAGGTCCTTCTGCAGCTGTACAGGGCCCTGGTGAGCCCACACGTGGAGTACTGTGTGCAGTTTTGGTCTCCAAATTTGAGGAAGGACATTCTTGCTATTGACGGAGTGCGGCGTAGGTTCACAAGGTTAATTCCTGGGATGGCGAGACTGTCATATGTCAAAAGATTGGAGTGACTGGGCTTGTATACTCTGGAATTTAGAAGGCTGAGAGGGGATCTTATTGAAACATATAAGATTATTAAGGGATTGGACATGCTGCATGCAGGAAGCTGATGGGTGAGTCCAGAACCAGAGGCCACAGTTTAAGAATTAGGGGTAGGCCATTTAGAATGAAGTTGAGGAAAAACTTTTTCACCCAGTGAGTGGTGGATATATGGAATGCTCTGCCCCAGAAGGCTGTGGAGGCCAAGTCTCTGGATGCTTTCAAAAAAGAGATGGATAGAGCTCTTAAAGAGAGTGGAATCAAAGGTTATGGGGATAAGGCAGGAAGTGGATACTGATAGTGGATGATCAGCCATGATCACAGTGAATGGTGGTGCTGGCTCGAAGGGCTGAATGGCCTACTCCTGCACCTATTGTCTATTGTCTATATATGTTGTAACTGGGTTACCTGTCTGGACACACCCCACTGCTGACTGCTCCTGTTGCTCCTCCCACAGACCTCTGAATAAAGGCGATTGCACCATTGCTCCTCCCCTCAGTCCTGGGGCAGATACTCAGCATGATGGAGGTCACAGTTTACTGCTAATAAAAGCCTTTCAGTACTTACTCTACTTCCAGTCTTTTGGAGTTATTGATAGTGCATCATATCCTGTATACATTCTCTGATATTAAATGGAGCCACCTAACCCTCGAACCGTATCTTCTAGATCTGGCCCTGCCAGATGTACTACTGGCATTTTCTGGCCCAGCAGAATCTCAACGAGAAGGTGGAAGAAACGAAGAGGTCACCAACACACATCATCTGAGGGAAGAGGTTTCAGATTACATGGTAATAGTCATGCGCTGAAGTCGCCAGGAAAGATGGGGATGAGAACATGGGATATAAGAGAAGCCGCAGAGAGAGATATATGGCTCCAAAAATTGCCCTGCGAGAGTTGGTGAGAGATTTCGGAAAGAAATTGTTTGATCTCAGAGCAAAGTTCCCGAGAGAATGCGGAGGAAAGTTGTGGGTCTGATTATATTTGCCCAGTGATCCCTACACTTGTTGAGGGGGAGCTGACAGAAGGTTCAAAAAAAGACACTTTTATTGAGTCCAGAGGCAGCTGCGAGACCAACATCTGTTGAATCTCCAAGACCAACACAAGCAACGATGATACAGATACCAAGATCAAAGAGAGTTGGAAACCCAATTAATCAATTAAGCTTTGTGAATCTGGTTTCGTTCTTTCCTTTCTGTAATGGAGGATGCAGTGCAATAAGGGTGATAATGTTCATGACATAATTAATCCTTGTATGTATGTGTGAAGTCTAAGAAAAACTTCAATTAAACCTCAATTAAACTCTCTTTAGTGTTCCGTGTTTCCTGGATACTGCTCTCTGAACTCTGCAAGCAACTTCGCTAAAAGCCCACAAGGGCTTTTATATTGCACCAAATTAGGCTTCCCACAACAGAACATTCACAGTGGAATGTGGGACAAATTAGGAGCTGGTTTTGCACGGGGAAGCATCCCACTCCCCTGTCCATACGAAACGAAACAAGGCGGGCACTTTCACGGAGAAAGGGAAAACAGATTTATGCTTGCACCGAGGTTTCTCTACCTCGGGACACACCAAAGCACTTTACAGCCAGCGAACTACCTCTGTGCTGTAGTCAGTGTAAGGAAGGGGATTGCACAAAGTCAATTTCCACACAAGCTCAGGCAATAATGAGGTAATGACCAGATAATCTGCTTTCAGCGATGTTGTCTGAGGAATGATATCGACTCCAGCTCCAGGGGACTCTCTCCTGCTCGTTTACAGACCAGTGCCATGCAATCACTTGTGTCCCCTGGGAAGACAGAAGGGGCTTGGCTTTAACGTTTCGTCATGAAGACGAAACTGCCCTGAGGTATCCAGAGTAAAATTTACACAAAATGTAGAACAGTGGAGTTCAGTACTGGCCCTCTGGGCCATGATGTTGTGTCGTCCTTTAAACCTGCTCCTAGATCAATCGAACAGTTCCTCAATAGACAACCCGTAATCTTCCATTTACTTACATCTTAGAGTCATAGAAAAGTACAGCACAGAAACAGGTCCTCTGGCCTGTCTAGTCCGTGCTGGAGCTATTTAAACTGCCTACTCTTATCGACCATAGCCCTCCACACCCCAACCATCCGTGTACCCATCCAAGCTTCGCTTAAAAGTTAAAATCGAGCTCACAACCGCCACTTGCGCTGGCAGCTCTCTCAACACCCTCCGAGTGAAGAAGTTTCCCCTCATGTTCCCCTTAAACTTCTCACCTCTTACCCTTAACCCATGACCTCTGGTTGTAGTCCCACACAACCTCAGAGGGAAGACACAAACAACAGGAATTCTGCAGATGCTGGAAATTCAAGCAACACACATCAAAGTTGCTGGTGAAGGCAGCATCTCTAGGAAGAGGTACAGTCGACGTTTCAGGCCGAGACCCTTGTCAGGACTAACTGAAGGAAGAGTTAGTAAGAGATTTGAAAGTGGGAGGGGGAGGGGGAGATCCAAAATGATAGGAGAAGACAGGAGGGGGAGGGATGGAGCCAAGAGTTGGACAGGTGATTGGCAAAAGGGATATGAGAGGATCATGGGACAGGAGGCCCAGGGAGAAAGACAAGGTGGCGGGGAACCCAGAGGATGGGCAAGGGGTATAGTCAGAGGGACAGGGGGAGAAAAAGGAGAGTGAGAGAAAGAAAGTGTGTATATAAATAAATAACGGATGGGTAAGAGGGGGAGGTGGGGCATTAGCGGAAGTTAGAGAAGTCAATGTTCATGCCATCAGGTTGGAGGCTACCCAGACGGAATATAAGGTGTTGTTCCTCCAACCTGAGTGTGGCTTCATCTTTACAGTAGAGGAGGCCGTGGATAGACATATCAGAATGGGAATGTGACATGGAATTAAAATGTGTGGCCACTGGGAGATCCTGCTCTCTCTGGCGGACAGAGCATAGATGTTCAGCAAAGCGGTCTCCCAGTCCGCGTCAGGTCTCGCCAATATATAGAAGGCCACGTCGGGAAACCGGACGCAGTATATCACCCCAGCCGACTCACCTGCCTGCATTTGCCCTGTCTATGCCCCTTGTAATCTTGTATCCCAGGCAACCTGTTCATATTCTATACCTTCACAGTATGGTCCCAGTCAGTTTTGACCCAGCCCAAGAATCCCCTCATAGAATTTTTTGAGGATGTAACTAGTAGAGTGGACAGGGGAGAACCAGTGGATGTGGTATATTTGGATTTTCAAAAGGCTTTTGACAAGGTCCCACACAGGAGATTAGTGTGCAAACTTAAAGCACACGGTATTGGGGGTAAGGTATTGGTGTGGGTGGAGAATTGGTTAGCAGACAGGAAGCAAAGAGTGGGAATAAACGGGACCTTTTCAGAATGGCAGGCGGTGACTAGTGGGGTACCGCAAGGCTCAGTGCTGGGACCCCAGTTGTTTACAATATGTATTAATGACTTGGATGAGGGAATTAAATGCAGCATCTCCAAGTTTGCGGATGACACGAAGCTGGGTGGCAGTGTTAGCAGTGAGGAGGATGCTAAGAGGATGCAGGGTGACTTGGATAGGTTGGGTGAGTGGGCAAACTCATGGCAGATGCAATTTAATGTGGATAAATGTGAAGATATCCACTTTGGTGGCAAAAATAGGAAAACAGATTATTATCTGAATGGTGGCCGATTAGGAAAAGGGGAGGTGCAACGAGACCTGGGTGTCATTATACACCAGTCATTGAAAGTGGGCATGCAGGTACAGCAGGCGGTGAAAAAGGTGAATGGTATGCTGGCATTTATAGCGAGAGGATTCGAGTACAGGAGCAGGGAGGTACTACTGCAGTTGTACAAGGCCTTGGTGAGACAACACCTGGAGTATTGTGTGCAGTTTTGGTCCCCTAATCTGAGGAAAGACATCTTTGCCATAGAGGGAGTACAAAGAAGGTTCACCAGATTGATTCCTGGGATGGCAGGTCTTTCATATGAAGAAAGACTGGATGAACTGGGCTTGTACTCGTTGGAATTTAGAAGATTGAGGGGGGATCTGATTGAAACGTATAAGATCCTAAAGGGATTGGACAGGCTAGATGCGGGAAGATTGTTCCCGATGTTGGGGAGGTCCAGAACGAGGGGTCACAGTTTGAGGATAGAGGGGAAGCCTTTTAGGACCGAGATTAGGAAAAACTTCTTCACACAGAGAGTGGTGAATTTGTGGAATTCTCTGCCACAGCAAACTGTTGAGGCCAGTTCATTGGCTATGTTTAAGAGGGAGTTAGATATGGCCCTTGTGGCTACAGGGGTCAGGGGGTATGGAGGGAAGGCTGGGTTCTGAGTTGGATGATCAGCCATGATCATAATAAATGGCGGTGCAGGCTCGAAGGGCCGAATGGCCTACTCCTGCACCTATTTTCTATGTTTCTATGTTTCTATAACAAGTGTCCATACCAAATTTTGAACCACAGATCTAATTAGAAAGTATAAATAGCCTATCTGACATTAATACATGGGTGGTTAATCCTTAATTAATGTTTCAGAGATCTAAAATCCTTTTCAATAGATACGGGTCAAATTTGACCCAGAACGGCCTCAATGTACAAAAATTTGTAGCACCTCTACAAAAGTACAAAATTTTTAACTATTTTCATTTTTCTGCCTTTTGGGTTACTTTAGGAAAAGTCATCAAATTTTAGCTAATAAAAATAGCATTTAGGGTGTTTTTACTGCTGTCAAATGTCAAAACGGGTCAAATTTGACCCGAACAGTATGTAAGGGGTATACTTCCGTATAATCTTTGTGCGCATCTGAGTGTCTCTTAAATGTGCCTAATGTATCAGCCCTTACCACCCTCCCTGGCAGTGTGTTCTCGGCATTTAAAACTCTCTGTGAAGATAAAGCTACCTCTGACATCTCCCTTAAAATTCCCTTCACTCATCTTAAGAGGATATCCTATGGTATTAGCTATTGATGCTGTGGAAGAAAGAGCTGGCTGCCTCCTGTACTGTTATATACTGTACCTCTCTCACCCTCCTTCTCTCCAAAGAGACAAGCCCAAGCTCGCTCCGCCTTTCCATTCTTAGTCAGTCTTGCCTTCGTTAAAACTGACCTTGCTGCCATCCACCAAGCCTCGCCTGATGAAGACGGTGGACGTCCGTTATTCTGACATCTTCTTCATGACAGAGATACGCACCCACCTTAAGTCTGAGCAACACATGTGAAATGCTGGAGGAACTCAGCAGGCCAGGCAGCGTCGATGGAAAAAAAGTGCAGTCAACCTCTTGGGCCGAAACCCTTCAGTCGGACTGGTTTGTGGTTTGATCACCACTTGAAGTCTGTATTAGAGAAGGGAGAATATTGGATTACACTCAGTGGCCACTTTATTAGGTAGTTCTTGTGCCTAATAAAATGGCTACTGAGTGCATATTTGTGGTCTTCTATCACTGTAGTTCATCTGCTTTGCCTTCAATGTGTTATGTGTTTAGAGATGATCTTCTGTACGCCACAGTTTCTGTCAGCTTGAACCAGTCTGACCATTCTCCTCTGAGCTCTCTCAATAGCAAGGCATCTTCGCCCCCAGAACTGATGCTCAGTGAATTTTTTTTTTGTTTTTCACACCATAGTCTGTAAAAACGTACTCTGCTGGGAGCAGGGTTTCAGATTTCTGGATCATTGCGATCTCTTCTGGGGAAGGGATGGCCTGCACAAAAAGGAATTGAATTGAATTGACTTTATTTCTTACATCCTTCACATACACGAGGAGTAAAAATCTTTACGTTACATCTCCGTCTAAATGTGCGACGTGCAATCATAGTAATTTATAATAGGTTATAATAAATACAGTGTGGGCACGTGGCCAAGTGGTTAAGGCATTGGACTAGTGACCTGAGGGTCATGAGTTCGAACCCCAACGAGGCAACAAGCAAGGTACTTAACCACACATTGCTCTGCGATGACACCGGTGCCAAGCTGTATGGGTCCTAATGCCCTTCCCTTGGACAACATCAGTGTCGTGGAGAGGGGAGACTTGCAGCATGGGCAACTGCTGGTGTTCCATACAACCTTGCCCAGGCCTGCGCCCTGGAGAGTGAGGACTTTTCAAGCGCAGATCCATGGTCTTCCAAGACTAACGGATGCCTTTACTTTACTTTATAATAAATAGAACAGTCAATGTAATACAGAGTATACTCAAGTCAGTGTGAGTTCATCAGTTTGATGGCCTGGTGGAAGAAACTGTCCCGGAGCCTGTTGGTCCTGGCTTTTATGCTGTGGTACCGTTTCCCGGATGGTGGCAGCTGGAATAGATTGTGGCTAGGGTGACTCGGGTCCCCAATGATCCTATGAGCCCTTTTTACACACTTGTCCTTGTAAATGTCCTGAATCATGGGAAGTTCACAACTACAGATGCGCTGGGCTGTCCGCACCACTCTCTGTAGAGTCCTGCGATTGAGGGAGGTACAGTTTCCATACCAGGCAGTGATGCAGCCAGTCAGGATGCTCTCAATTGGGTCTCTGTAGAAAGTTCTTAGCATTTAGGGGCCCATACCAATTCCTCAACCGTCTGAGGTGAAAGAGGCGCTGTTGTGCCTTTTTCACCACACAGCTGGTGTGTACAGACCACGTGAGGTCCTCGGTGATGTGGATGGATTATACCTGAACCCAAGTGGGAGCAATATCCTTGCGGGCAGGTTTGTTAGAGCTGTTGGGAAGACTTTAAACTGATTTGGTAGCTGGGTGGGAACTGAGGAAATAGGGCTGAGGATGGGACAGTTGGTATACAAGTCCTTGCAGTGTGCAGTAAGACTATGAGGAAAGACAGTTAGATGATAGGGTGAAATTGCAGTCAGTGGGATGAGTTGCAGTATAACAGGGGGACAAAATTGAAAAAATTGATAAATAGAGGACTGAAGGTGTTATATTTGAATGCACACGGTATATGGAATAAGGCGGATGATATTGTAGCACAGTTAGAGATTAGCAGGTATGACATTGTGGGCATCACTGATTCTTGAGGTGGAAAGAAGATCATAGTTGGGAGTTTAACATCCATGGGTGCACGTTGTATCGATAGAGTGGGCTGGTAGGCGGAGAAGAGTGATCTGGCTCTGTTGGTAAAAAATGAAGTCAAATTCTTAGAAGGAGGTGACCTATGATCAGACGATGCAGAGTCCTTGTGGGTAGAGTTAAGAAACTGCAAGGGTAAAAAGACCCTGATGGGAGTTATATACAGTCCTCTGATCAGTGGACAGATTGTGAGATATAAATTACAAAAGGAAACAGAAAAGGTATGTAAAAGGGCAATGTTATGATAGTCAAGGGGGATTTCAATATGCAGGTAGATTGGGAGAATCTAATTGGTGCTGGACCCCAAGAGAAGTAATTTGTAGAATATCCATGAGATGGCTCTTTAGAGCATACAGTTGGGCCCAATAGTGGAAGGCCCATTACGCAATGAATCAGATTTGATTGGGGAGCTTGAGGTAAAGGAACCCTTAGGAAGCACTGAACATAACATGATAGAATTCATCCTGCAGATTGAGAAGTAAAAAGCAAATAAAGTCATATGCATTATTACAGTGGACTAAAAGGAATTACAGAGGCATGAGAAAGGAGCTGGCCAAAGTTGATTAGAAGGGGACACTATCAGCAATGAAAGCAGAACAGCAATGGCTGGAGATTCTGGGGGTAATTTGGAAGACACAGGATAGGTACATCCCAAAGTATTCTAAAGGGAGCATGAGGCAACTGTAGTTGACAAGAGAAGTCAAAGACAGCATAAAAGCACAAGAGAGGGCATACAATATAGTAACAATTTGTGGGAAGTTAGAATATTAGGAAAAATTAAAAAAACAAAAGAAGGGGAGAAAAGATAAAACTTGAAGCTAAGCTAACCAATGATACAAAAAGGATACCAAAAGTTTTTTTTTCCAGATATATCAAGAGTGAAAGAGAGGTGAGGGTGGATATTGAACTGCTGGAAAATGATGGTGGAGAAGTAGTAATAGGAGACAAAGAAATGGCAGCCAAATTTAATAAGTGTTTTGGGTCAGTCTTCACTGTGAAAGACACTAGCAGAATGCGATAAATTTGAGAATGTCGGGGGGAAGAAGTGAGTGTAGTTGCTATTACTTAGGAGAATGTGCTTGGGAAGGTGAAATGTGTGAAGGTTTATGTAGATAGGTCACCAAGACCAACGGACTACACCCCAGGGTTCTGAAAGAAGTGGCTGAAGAGATTGTGGAGGCATTACTAATGATCCATCAAGAATCAGTAGGTTCTGCAATGGTTCCAGAAGACTGAAAAATTGCAAATGTCACTCCACTTTTCAAGAAGGGAGAGAGTCAGAAGAAAGGAAATTATAGGCCAGTTAGCTTGACTTCAGTGGTTGGGAAGATGTTGGAGTCAATTGTTAAGGATGTGGTTTTGAGGTACTCGGAGTTACATGATATAGTGGACCAAAGTCAGCATAGTTTCCTTAAGGGAAACCTCGTCTAACCAAATTTGTTGAACTATTTGAGGGAATATCAGGCAAGATAGCCAAAGGAGAGTCACTAGATGTTGTTTACTTGGATTTTCAGAAGGTCTTTAACAAGGTGCTGTCTATGAAGCTGCTTAATAAGATAAGAGCGTATGGTCTTACAGGAAATATTCTAACATGGATAGAAGATTGACTGACTAACAGCAGGTGAAGAGTGTGAATAAATATTCTGGTTGGCTTCCAGTGACTAGTGCTGTTTTACAGGGTTCTGTGTTGGGACCGCTTCTTTTTACATTACGTCACTGATTTGGATGATGGAATTGATGGCTTTGTGGCCAAGTTTCCAGAAGATACAAAGGCAGGTGGAGGGATAGGTAGTGTTGAGGAAGCAGAAGGATTAGGCAAATTGGGAGAATGGACAAAGAAGTGGTATATGGAATATAGTGCAGGGAATTGTATGGGTCATGCACTTTGGTAGAAGGAATAATGGCATAGACTATTCTCTAAATGGGAAGAAAATTCAAAAATTGAATTGTAGATGGACGGGAGTTCTTGAGCAGGATTTCTTAAAGGTTAACTTATAGGTTGATTCAATGGTAAGGAAGGAAAATGCATTGTTAGCATTTGTTTTGAGAGGACTAGAATCTAAGGGCAAGGATGTGAGGCTGAGTCTTTACAAAGCATTGGTCAGACCATATTTTGGGTATTGTGAGCAGTTTTTCACCCCTTATCTAAGAAAAGACATGCTGGTGTAGGAGAAAGTCAAGAAGAGGTTCACGAGGATGATTCTGGGAATGAAGGGGTTAATATATGAGGAGAATTTGATAGCTCTGGGCCTAGACTCTCTGCTCTTTAGAAGGATGAGGAGGGATCCCAATGAAAACTGTTGAATATTGAAAGGCCTAGTTAGAGTGGATGTGAAGAGGACATTTTCGATTGTTGGTAAGTCTAGGATCAAAGGGCACAGCCTGAGTAGAGGGATGTTAATTTAGAATGGAGACATAAAGAATTTCTTCAGCCAGAGGGTGATGAATCTGTGGAATTCATTGACACAGACAGCTACAGAGTATTTTAAAGTGGAGATTGATAGGTTTTTGATTAGTCAGGGTGTCAAAGTTTACAGGCAAAAAGCAGGAGAATGGGATTGAGAGGGATAACAAGTTAGCTACGATGACATGGCAGAGCAGACTTGATGGGCTGAATGGCCTAATTATGTCTTAGCTTCTTATTTGTCTAACTCTTGAGACCATTGTGCGTTAAAATCTCAGGAGATCAGCATTTTCTGAGCTATTTAAACCATCCTCCCAGCACCAACAAGTCCACAGTCAAAGTCACTTTCTCTCCTTCTTCTTCATCTTGTTTTACAGTGGTTGGCACCCAGCTTAGTGGTGCATTACCACCACAAAAGTCACTTTGATCGCATTTCTTCCCCATTCTGAAGTTTAGTCTGAACTACTCCTGAACCTCTTGACCATGTCTGCGTGCTTTAATGCATTGAGTTGCTGGCACATGATTGGCTGATTAGATGTTTGCAAGAGCGTACGGCTGTACAGCTGAACCATATAAAGTGTGCATCTCTATCAAGCTGCCTCTCAGCCTGCTTCACTCTAAGGAGAGAAGTCTTAGCTCACTCAACCTTTCTAACTTCAATCCCTATTGCAAAAAGGCAGGAGGAGAAGATGGCGGCGCGATGCTGCGTGTGTAGCCTCTCCGGTGAAATGATATCGTATTTGTTAAATAGGATACCGTGCACAATTCTGATTTGATGGAGACAGTCGTGAGAAGCACGGAGGAACATCTGGAGTTACTTCTGAAATGCCCGGTTCGCTGCTGCTGCTACTGTGCGATCGAGAATCTCCGGAGGGAAGGCCCCAAAATCCTCGGCTTTGCCTGCTGCTGGCAGCCAGGGCTGGGGTTGAAGCGTTCGGCAGAGATGGTGCTCGGTGCTCGGTGTTGGTGGGCTGGTCGGAGCTCGAAGTTTTCGGACGACTCAGAGTCGGACTGTAGTCGGGCATGGCAGGGAGAGTTTTCTTCCTTCTCCCATCTGCGTGAGATGTGGGACTTTCGAGTGACTTTGAACTTTTTTACTGTGCCCATGGCCTGTTCTTCATCAAGTTATGGTATTGTTGCACTGTTGTAACTATATGTTATAATTATGTGGTTTTTGTTAGTTTTTCAGTCTTGCTCTGTCCTGTGTTTCTGTGATATCACACCGGAGGAATATTGTATCATTTCTTAATGAATGTGTTACTAAATGACAATAAAAGAGGACTGCGTGTCCTCATAATCTAATCTAATCTAATCTAATCTGTTAGTGCAACGTTTGCTACCGTCCTCCGAGCCTCACCTGGGGCAGGAGGTGGGCAACCATCATTCTGGTATCTATCTCGTGACAGAGACACTCACCCAACCCACTTTATGTCTACATTAGAGAAGAAAGAATCTTGGATTTATATAGTATGCAGTTCACAACATGGAAATCCTATTACAGTCTATGAGGTGCTTCTGAAATGAGATTAGTCTGAGAACATTAGAGCTGTACCTCCATGATTATTTGCCAGTCAGTGCCAATCCTGTACCAGTCTGTATTTTCATCCCAATCCTACATCACATTTGAGTAGAATCTGGAAGTTTATAGATGGTACCTCTTGTGCACCTACAGGCCTCTCGTCTCACATCCTTCCAAGATGCCTTCTTTTTTAGTCTCAGTCACATATAACCAGTGTTTATTCTGTGCCAATGTCTCGATGGGGACACAGCAGTTCCTGCTGCTAACTCACCACGCCAGCGATCTGCATGGGATCCAGATCTCTGGTGCTCACCATGTGGAGTTTGCACGTCTTCACGTGTGGGCTTCCCGAAGTGCTGTGGTCTCCTCTCACGTCCCAGAGCGGTGCTGATTGGTTAGCCAGCCACCGAAGTTCACCCCCAGTGTAGGCATATTTTTTTTTTAGATTATGAGGACACTCAGTCCTCTTTTATTGTCATTTAGAAATGCATGCATTAAAAAATGATACAATGTTCCTCCAGAATGATATCACAAGAAAACACAGGACAAACCAAGACTACAACTGACAAAGCCACATAATTATAACATATAGTTACAACAGTGCAAAGCAATACCGTAATTTGATAAAGAGCGGACCATGGGCACAGTAAAAAAAAAGTCTCAAGTCCCAACGGCCCCATCATCTCACGCAGACGGTAGAAGGGAGAAACTCTCCCTGCCATGAATCTCCAAGTGCTGCAAACTTGCCAATACATTGGAAGCACCCGACAGCAGCGGACTCTGAGTCCATCGGAAAACTTTGAGCCTCCAACCAGCCCTCCGACACCAAGCACCGAGCACCATCCTCTGCCGAGCGCTTCGACCCCGCCCCAGCCATCGAGCAACAAGCAAAGCCGAGGATTCGGGGTCTTCCCCTCCGGAGATTCTGGATCATACAGTAGCAGCAGCAGCGAAGCAGGCATTTCAGAAGTTTCACCAGATGTTCCTCCGTGCTCTCACGTCCATCTCCATCAAATCAGGATTGTGCACGGCACCCTACTTGACAAATAACAGATATCACCACCGGAGTGGCCGCTGCGAGCTGCGTCGTGCCGCCATCTTCTCCTCCCGCCTTGGCATATGGGAGAAGAATCAAAGGGCGTGGATGGGATGTGTGAGAGGGAATACGATTGAGGGCCAAAGAGAAATAAGGAGAGTTGAGAATGGGACTGATGGGATTTGCTGCAGGCAGGCATGAGCCCAATAGGCTGAATGGCCGCATTCTGTGTCATAAGATGGACGCCCTCAACTTCTGTTCACTCCATCCAGACAAATCAGCCTCTGGGCATGTACCCTGCCGATCCCTCCCAAAACCTCAGACCACAAACAATCTGCTAGTTCAACGGGCCAAGCAGCAACTGTGGGGCATAATCACTAGAAAGTCTGCAGCAGCTGCACGTCCAAAGCAACGCACACAAAATGCTGGAGGAACTCAGAAGGTCAGACGTAAACAGTCAACGTTTCGGGACGAGGCCCTTCATCAGGACTGGAACGAAAGGGGACGATGCCAGAATATAAAGGTGGGGTGAGGGGCAAGGGGCTAGCAGGAAGATGATAGGTGAAGCCAGAAGAAAGGTACGAAGGGTGATTGGTAAGTTCGTGGCCTAAGGTAGAAGGAGTCAAAATTAGAAAATTTAGCACATTTATTTTTCCTACATGTACACACTTAGTCCGGTGGTCGTGGAGCATACGGATCCCTTCTTTGTAGAAATGGTCCACAACGGGGGTGATTGATAAGTTTGTGGCCTAAGGTAGAAGGAGATGAGTTATTAACTTCAAACTTTCTGCATTATCACTCAGAGTTGAACTGCACGTGCATGTAACGAGAGCGTCTTGGATCTCCAGGTGGTCCACAGCAGGGATGATTGATAAGTTTGTGGGTTAAGGTAGAAGGAGATGAGTTATATAGCTCTCGTTACATGCACGTGCAGTTCAACTCTTTGAGTGAAAATGCAGAAAGTTTGAAGTTAATAACTCATCTCCTTCTACCTTAGGCCACAAACCTATCAATCACCCATGCTGTGGACCACTTCTGGAGGTCCAAGACACCGACTTCTACAAAGAAAGGATCCGTATGCTCTACGACTGCTGGACTAAGTGTGTAAATGTAGGAAAAATAGATGTGCTAGGTTTTCTAAAATTGACTCCGTCTACCTTAGGCCACGAACTTATCAATCACCCCTTCTATCTGAAAGCTAAGTAGGACATATGGCAATGAAGACAAGCTCCCAGGCAAGATACACGGCTGTGGTAGAGGTCTGTGTGAGCACTTAATTTGAATCCTCCTTTTGACGGGAGTTTAGTGAAAGCCTCTTTCGCTGCTCCCCCTCTGTGACCTCTGCTGCCCTCTAACACTTCGACCATGTGCTCACCCAGACCCTCTACCACAGCCAGCTACCCTTCCCGGGAGCCTGTCTCATTCTTCTAAATGCCAATCCAATTCTCATTCCTCCTGTACCCCCTCCCTGATGGTAGCAATGAGAAGAGGGCATGTCCTGGGGTGTTGGCGAGCCTTAACAATGGAATAATTTGTCCTCTACTGTGACTATTGTCTTGTTTATTAGTTATTGTACTGCCCTGCACTGTTTTGTGCACTTTATGTAGTTCTGTGTAGGTCTGTAGTCTAGTGTAGTTTTTACGTTGTTTTATGTAGTCTAGTGTAGCCTTGTGCTGTCTCACATAGTCTAGTGTAGTTTTGTGTTGTTTCATGTAGCACCATGGTCCTGGAGGAACGTTGTTTCGTTTTCACTGTGTACTGTACCAGCAGCTTATGTTCGAAATGACAATAAACTTGACTTGACTTGACACCACCTTTTTGAGGCTCCTTGAAGATGTCCTGGATACGATGGAGGCCAGTAGCCATGATGGAGCTGACTAAGTTTACTCTCTGCAGCTCACTTCAATCCTGTACATTAACCCCTCCTCTCCCCCATACCAGATGGTGATGCAGCCAGTTAGAATGCTCTCCATGGTACATCTGTAGAAATTTGCGAGCGATTTTAGATGATAAACCAAATCTCCTCCAACTCCAGGACCTAACTTGGCGACGGTACATTTCCCTCCATAGCTGCTGCCCGACCCAGACTTTGCTTCAACTCTCTTGTGTCTCCACGGCACCTGTTAATCTGAGGTACATCAGCTATCATGCAGGATCCCTGATGCAAGAGCGAGGGGGTCCCAAGGTGGGTTTAAATGATTCTGTGCGGAGTGAGGGCTGCATTGAATCAGATTCCATTCACCAGGAAATGCTGAGTTGATGCAGCAAGCTATTTGGATAACTGCAACCGGATGAGGTCACTGACGTGCTCCAAGCCGTGCAAAGCAACGTGTGAGGGACTTCTATGTATCACCAGCCTTTCCACTGTTGATCGTTGCGCTATGGCGGTGACAAGGAATGGACGGTGGAGAGGCTCGCAGCTTACGCAAGGATTGTGTAGGAATTCAGGAGAATCAATATCCGTAAAGAAATTCCCCAGGGATTAAGGATCAAGGATAGGCTTTGTTCACCATGTACAGTCACATGTGTTAGGAAATTCCTGACATACGACAACATCGTTTAACAATTATACGGAATAAATAATCATATAAAATCAGTTCGTCCATTGTTGACTTCGATGAGGACCTCGACACCATTATGATGGTGTCGAGACCAGCGTGTGATTTACGTTTAAGTGAGAGAGAGATGTGCAGCGTCAGCCTCACTCTCTCTTCCCAATTCCCATCTGGATCCAGTGGTAAGACAGAGTCGAGATGGCTGGAGATGGGACGAGGCGCAGTGGATGACCAGGACGTCTTCTGTGTCTTGTCCTGCTCTACACGTTCCACGACGCTTGCAGAGACCGCCTTCTTGACCGTTGGACCTTCCATTGGTCTCGTCCGCTCAATCCTCCGGAGTCTGTCTCCACATGCTGGGATAGACAACTCCCTATCACACCGAGGGTTTGAGACCCGTCGGCTACCCTCACCTGGTTTGGCCGGCTTGTCGAAGCCGTTGCCCGGGGTGTGGCCGCTGTCGCATGCAAACAGCTACGGAGAGCCACAGGTGAGAGCTGAGTGCCAGGTGGGGACCAAAGGTGGACTAACCGCCCTGAAAAGGACGCGACATGTTCCCCCACCAGAGGTGCTACCCCTCCCTGACACCCCATACACCCTAATCATATAAAATAAAGTTAGCAATACAGATATGAAATAAAAATGTGTACGACTATACTGTATAAGTGCCAGCATGTAAAATGCATTATAAAAAATGATTTGAAGTGTTTAGAGTACAACCAATGACTGAGGTAATAGATGGAGGGGGTGGTGGGTGATCAAATTAACTGCCTGGGGGAAGAAACTTTTAAGATGGCATGGTTTTTGTTTTAATAGCCTTTATTACCCACGCAGATGTTGCCTCCATCCTTCAAGGTTCCAGAAGAGGAAGCGTCTATAGTTGCACAGGATAACCCCCTTCTTTGCTCTTCTCTTCGCTCACTCCTGTCGGGACTGTCCTCAGCTCTCGACTCCTCAGCTTTGGCTGCTCTTCTTCAGGTGCTAGCAATCCCTCGATTCAATCTTTCACACGACGCTTCGCAGTGACCAATTAACCTACCAACCGGTACGTCTTCGGACTGTGGGAGGAAACCGGAGCGCCCGGAGGAAACCCACGCGATCACGGGGAGAACGTACAAACTCCTTACAGTCAGTGGTGGGAACTGAACCGGGGTCGCCCGTATTGTAGAGCGTTGTGTTAACCACTACACTACCATGCCACCCCATAATCTTCTCATTGCCAACTTAGTCAACCTACAGTGTTCCCTCCCACCCTGCTCCCAGTAAGTCTCTGCACTATATTCACAGATACTCCTCAGAATAATGAAGAGAGAGGAATCTAACTTACAGAAGCCTGGAGGCATTATCCACCACTCTTGGTGGCTGTCGTACCAACACCCAGCTGGAGTGGTTGGAATGTAACTAGGCGTCAAAATCCATGGAAGTAAGGTCCAAAGATCCATACGTTGGGGCAGTGCTGGACTGAGAATGTCCAGCAGGCAGACTCCCCGAGGGTTGAGGAAGTATGCAGCATCTGCTGTCAGAAACCCTTTCTTATGATAACCAGATACAGGGAGCAGAAACCTTTCCTAATGATGACATCATTACGAGGGCTCTTTAATGAAGACCTTATGGGCACTTGACGAAAGTCAAGGGCTGCAGGAAGTCAGCAGTGCCGACAGATCCCAGAGCCTTTACTGCCTCGCTGTTCTACATCACCATCGTTAAGTACCATGGCATAAGACGCCGCCGATCGTGGCCTTCCATCTGTCCGTATCCATGACCCACGATTGTTCTTGGCAAATTTTTCTAAAGAAGTGGTTTGCCTTTGACTTCTTCTGGGCAGTGCCCTTACGAGAAGGGTGACCCCCAGCCATTATCAGTACCCTTCGGCCATCGTCTGCCTGCCGTCAGTGGCCGCATAACCAGGACTTGTGATCTGCACTGGCTGTTCATACGGCCATCCACCACCCGCTCTCCTGGCCTCACAGGACCCTGATCGGGGAGGCAAAGCAGGTGCTACACCTTGCCCAAGGGTGACCTGCAGGCTAGCAGAGGGAAGGAGCCCCTTACACCTCCTTTGGCAGAGACTTATCTCCACCTCGCCAACCCTATATATCCTACATCGGTTCTCTTTTAGACACCCTGCTTATAGCACCTGCAAAACCTCTCTTGGATGAATGAACTATAATTTTCCTACATAAAAGTATATTGATTTGACCTAACCCTATTATGATAATTTTAGTGCCCCATCACTTACCGTGTCCATAATAACAGATTGCAGCATTTTGCCAGCAATTGAAGCCAGGTTAACTTATCTGTAGTTTCCCATTTCTCTCCCTCACTCGAGCAGTGTTCACTAGCTACCATCCCATCGCTGGGAATTCCAGAATCTAGAATTCCTGATGCTTCCATTACTACCTTGCTTGTCCAAGTTTATTTTTGTCTTATTTCAGGACATAACACAGTAACAGCGCCTTCCGGCCCATCGAGCCAGTGCCGACAATTCAAAGCAAATTTATTATCAAAGAACATACTGTATACGTCAGCATGTACAACCCTGAGGTTCATCTTACACATCCTGCAGAACGTTGCCGTGGTTCACCAGCACCATCTTGTCATAATAGATAACCCATGTGACCAATTAACCTACTAACCCATACGTCCTTTGCAATGTGGCACCCGCAGGAAACCCACATGGTCACAGGGACCGCACACAACGTCCGTATCGGCAGCAGCGTGAACTGAACCCAGGTCGCGGCGCTATAGTGGCGTCACGCTCCCGGCTACGCTACCGCGATGTTAAAGAGTTGCCACCTTTTGCTAGTCTTTTAGTGAATTTTAATTGCTTTAGTTTCATTAGTCTCATTGGACCCCCGGTTTCTGGCGCGCTTCCTACGTCCTCTGCAAGATAGACAAAAACAAAAACGTGTTTAATCCTTCAACTATGACTTCATTCCACTCTGTAATCTTTTCTCTTTCCTTTGCTACTAAGTTCACCATTAGTTGAACAACTTTTTACATCTTTTGGACCTCTTACCATCATATTTTCCATTCCTTGGAGTTGCCTTCATATTCTGATATTTCTCTCTTCTTCGTTTATTATTCGTTCTAGTTAGCGATACATCACGCAGTAGGCCCTTCTGGCCCTTCGAGACATGTCACTCTAGTACCCTCACAGCCCTGGTTAACACTAACTTAATCATGGGACATCATGACCAAACTTCCAGTTTTGTCGCCAGCTGCTCGACCATGGTTTTCGGTCGGGCACTGGACGCTCAGAGAGATTTAGCAGGGGGCGGGCGCCCGGCACTCGGCCGGGGGCCGTGGTCGAGTGGTCAGTGACTTGGCTGGCTCCCCCACCGGACTTAGTCTGGTGAGGAGGGTGTGAGGACACCCAGCAGGACTAAAAAAAACAAGACCTGACAAAGGATGGATGAGCTCCTTGTGAGCCAACGGCTATCTTCCGTGGAAGAGATTAAAGCCTCACCACGTATCTATGAATCGTATGCTATGCACCTAGTTAGAAGAGACATGATGAACTTGGGCGCTGCACCGTAGGCCTGGACCTGCCCAATGCCTCCGCCTAAGGAAGGGCCGAGCTCGAAGAAGCGGCCGTGGCTGGAGGCCGACACGGCCTCGGGTTCGAGTTCGGCAGGGGCGGCGGTGGACGGTGCCAAGGCGGCCAGCAGGAACAAACTGGAGGAGAGGCTGTACTCGGTGCTGTCGCAAGATCGAAGAAGATGGAGGTGCGTAGCCGCCAACCCCGGATTCGGGACAATTTACACAGCCAATTAACCTATCCGGTACATCTTTGGCTTGTGGGAGGAAACCGGAGCACCTGGGGAGAACCCATGCATTCCATGGGGAGGACGCACGGAGGCTCCTTACGGAAAGGCACCTGAATTGAGCTCTGAAACTGAGCCTGCCTGAGGTGGTGAAGTGCTGGGAATGATGACAGATTTTGATGGACTCTAGATCACGGTTTCTCTGGGGGCTTTGCTAGTGCCCGCATGATGGGTAGTTGGGGGGGTGCGGTTTGATGCTTTTGCTGGGGCAAAAGGGGAGGGGGAGGCGAGGAGAGTTGATGCTTTTGCTACTGCTTGTGCTTGGGAGTGACAAGGGAGGGCTTTGGGGTTCCAACATCTTCTGTTATTCATTGATTAGTTTTTTTTTCTGTTTCATGGATGCCTGTGAAGAGTAAGAATTTCAGGTTGTATATTGTATACATTCTATGATATTAAATTGAACCGTTGAACCAGTGAACACTGGAATGCCTGCAGCAGAAATAGCATTGTGCTAACTGCTCCACTATGGTGGTGCCCACGCCTCCCCTGTGTTTGGGAATAGGGTCATCAATCTATGCACAGCAATCTCCCACAAATGACAATGTAATGACAGGATAAGCTGTTTTTTTTTCTTTGAAATATTGATCATTTACCAAGATCCCAGGGAAGAAGTCCCAATGCAGGATCTCGAAGTGAAACTTTGATGGTCCCTTCCCCTCCGCAGACACTACTTGACACATAGATCTCATCCAACGAATTGCTGCTCCAGATTAGATTAGATTATAGACAATAGACAATAGGTGCAGGAGTAGGCCATTCGGCCCTTCGAGCCAGTACCGCCATTCACTGTGATCATGGCTGATCATCCACAATCAGTATCCAGTTCCTGCCTTATCCCCATAACCTTTGATTCCGCTATCTTTAAGAGCTCTATCCATCTCTTTCTCGAAAACATCCAGAGACTTGGCCTCCACAGCCTTCTGGGGCAGAGCATTCCATATATCCACCACTCTCTGGGTGAAAAAGTTTTTCCTCAACTCCGTTCTAAATGGCCTACCCTTTATTCTTAAACTGTGGCCTCTGGTTCTGGACTCACCCATCAGCAGGAACACACTTCCTGCCTCCAGCGTGTCCAATCCCCAATTATGAGGCCACGCAGTCCTCTTTTATTGTCATTTAGTAATGCGTGCATTAAGAAATGATACAATATTCCTCCGGTGTGATATCACAAAACACAGGACAGACCAAGGCTGAAAAACTAACAAAACCACATAATTATAACATATAGTTACAACAGTGCAACAATACCATAACTTGATGAAGAACAGTTCAGGAGCACAGTAAAAAAGTTCAAAGTCTCTGGAAAGTCCCACATCTCACGCAGACGGGAGAAGGAAGAAAACTCTCCCTGCCATACCCGACCACAGTCCGACTCCGAGTCGTCCGAAAACTTCGAGCTCTGATCAGCTCTGATATTACAGACACTGAAGTACTGGGGACAGGACTAGAATGCAGGACCAGTGTCTTGCATTTGGGTCCGCCACCAGCGCCTCCCTTTGTGACAACTGCATTCCGTTGGGAATATCCTGCTATTGTTTCGGAAACAGAATCCTGGGAAGATCGGGAAGCAGGCTGACTGATTGCATCACCCCCTAGTAAGTGGCTCCAATGCACAGGATCGAGAGGCTGCAGAGGATTATAGACCAAGGCAGCTCCATCACAGGCACACGCCTTCCCAACATAGAGGACATCTTCAAAAGAGTCAAAGATTCTAAGCACATTTATTATGAAAGAATGTATAAATTATACACCTTGAGATTTGTCTGCTTACAGGTAGCCACAAGATGCCTTCATTAAGGATCCTCACCATCCGGGCCATGCCCTTTTCTCAGGGAGAAGGTATAGGAGTTTTGAAGACTCGTATTCAATGCTTCAGCAACAGCTTATTCCCCCTCGCCATCAGATTTCTGGATGGTCCATGAACCCATGGACACCCCCTCACCACTCCTCATTTGAATTAGTTCAGTCTTAGAGTTTGGACAATAAGTTGGAGTCCTAGAATTCATAACTTCAGGTTCCAAAATGCAGATCTGAAAGCGGCTGTAGAGGGCCGTAGACTGGGCCAGCTTCATCACAGGGACAAGCGCCCCACCACCACCGTGAATATCTTCGCAAAGCAGTGCCTCAGAAAGGTGACATTCATCATTAAAAGCCCTCACCACCCGGGTGGGCCATGCCCTCTTCCCATTACTACCATCAGGGAGGAGGTACAGGAGCCTGAAGACTCACATTCAGTATTTTAGGAACAGCTTCTTTCCCTCTGCCATCAGATTTTTAAACTGTCCATGAAACCATAAACATGACCTCACTCTTCCACTTTTACACTATTTATTGAAACTTATGTTAGTTTTTAAGTATTGCATTGTACTGCTGCCACTAGACAACAAGTTACAGGACAATTGTCAGTGATAATAAACCTAATTCTGATTTGTAGTCGCCACACATTTTAATTCCACGTCCCATTGCCATTCTGATATGTCTATCCACGACCTCCTCTACTGTAAAGATGAAGCCACACTCAGGTTGGAGGAACAACACCTTAAATTCCGTCTGGGTAGCCTCCAACCTGACGGCATGAACATTGATTTCTCAAACTTCCACTCATGCCCCACCTCCCCCTCGCACCCCATCCGTTATTTATTTATATAAACACATTCTTTTTCTCTCTCTCCTTTTTCTCCCTCTGTCCCTCTCACTATACACCTTGCCCATCCTCTGGGTTTTCCCCCATCTTTTCTTTCTCCCTGGGCCTCCTGTCCCACAATCCCCTCATATCCCTTTTGCCAATCACCTGTCCAGCTCTTGGCTCCATCCCTCCCCCTCCTGTCTTCTCCTATCATTTCGGATCTCCCCCTCCTCTTCCCACTTTCAAATCTCTCACTAGCTCTTCTTTCAGTTAGACCTGACGAAGGGTCTCAGTCGACTGTACCTCTTCCTAGAGATGCTGCCTGGCCTGCTGCGTTCACCAGCAACTTTTATGCGTGTGGCTTCTGATTCTAATTCTTAGATTAACAACTTCTTCAAACATTGGATTCTGCTACAGCCACACATGGACAAGAATTTCACCGGGTGATCAGAAGTGTGTACATGCTGTATGTGGAATTGCGCTCCAATAACTATGAGGCTGTGCCCCTTGGTTGGACTTTGGATCTGCTCCTTACATTACGAAGACTGGTCTTTACTCACTGGAGTTCACCAGGATGGTGGTGATCTCATTAAGAAGTACAGGACTCTCAGAGGGAACACACTGGAAAGGGGAAATGCTTTGAACCTGTTTCCTTTGGCTGGAGAATCTAAAGCTGAGGTTGACAGTCTCAGTATAGGAGTTGGTCATTAAGGACTGAGATTTGGAGAAAGTTATTTGCACAAGAGGTTGCAAATCTTCAAAAGTTTCTATTCAAGGGCTGTAGATCCCATCATTATATTTAAGGTTAGGGATGAAACTTTGGAATCAGTGCATAACTGATTGCCTCTACAACCCTCTGCAGTCTCGTTCGATTCTCTACATTAGAGCCTCTAATTTTAAGTTCTAAAATCCAAATTCTAAGTGCAAAAGGTGAATCGTGTGGGTTCGTGGACCATACTGATGGTGAAGGAGAAGAGGCTGTTCATAAAACTTTGAATGGAGCATTCAAGCTCACAGCTCCCACGTCCCGGCTTTGAACCTGCCCCTAAGGAGTTCTCCCGTCCTCCCCGTGACGGTGCAGATTTCCTCTGGGTGCCCTGGTTTCCTCCTACATCTCAAAGACTTGCTGGTTGGTAGATTAGTTGGCCACTGTGAGTTGCCCCCCGGTGTGTAGGTGAGTGGTGGATTCCAGGGGAACTTGGTGGGGTGTGGGGATGTGAGGTTGTGAATGTATGACTGTGTAGTTGTCATGTGTGTGATTTTGTGTGTGTGTGATTGTGCGTGTGTGTGTGTGATTGTGCATGCATACCTGTGCGATTGCCATGTGTGCAGTGTGCAGTGACGGGGAGGGTTAAATATTGCACCACTGTCTTTGGGAACCTCACCTCGTGAGGAGAAAGACCAGTCAGAATTCTGGCAAAGCATCTCAGAATGGAAGCATGGCTGATTTTCTCTCTCCACATGTGCCCTCTGACCCTCTGAATGGTTCCTGCCGCCTCCGCTTTTCCACTCAGCCGGAGCCCTCCTTCCTAATCGGATCAGGCAAGGCGCTGGTGTGCACGCCAGGTGAGGAGCAGCCTGGAGCTGGGAGTGGATAATTGACGTGGTCGAATTGCCTGCAGCTCTCTGGCTCCAGGCTGTTGATGTCAAGATGTGGGAATGCTGCCCTGGGCACCCTCAGCTCCTTCTACACCATTGCGGGCTAACTCTGATCCGGCACGGTCCAAGGCTGCTTTCTCCTAGCAGATCCTTCATTCCAGACACCAAGGCTTGCTAACACCGCTTTTATTCAGGAAATATATTTCCCTGCCTACTTCAATCAATTTCCATTCAGTGCAGCCTCTTTGCCTGCGAGCATTCTTTAGTAAAACGTATGCCTAATAATATAAAGGACTCTCTTTTCTAAAGTGCTTTTCACAACTTCTGGACAACAGCACACTCGACCCGGAATATCGATGCAGCCATAAACAACGGAAGGCAGCTGCTATATTTCATTCGGAATTTGAAGGGATTTGGTTTGTCAACTAAAACACAGATTTCTACAAATGTACCATGGAGAGCATTCTATCTGGCTGCATCACCATCTGGTAGGGGTAGGAGGGGGTGGGGGCTACTGCACAGGGTTGAGGTAGGCTGCAGAGAGTTGTAAAATTAACCAGCTCCATCATGGGCACTAGTTTCTGTGGTATACCAATCATCTTCAAGGAGAGGTGCCTCAAAAAAGGTGTCCATCATTAAGGACCCCCATCGCCCAGGACATACTCTCTTCTCATTGCTACCATCAGGAAGGAGGTACAGAATTGTGATCGGCAGCAACGAATATATCGAGTCAAGGTTCATAAACAAACAAGCACTTATTAAACCCTGATAAACAATGAAAAAAAGACGAAAACCCTAACCGGAAGTAAACGGCTATGCGGCCATTCAGTAAACCGCTACTCAGTACTAGTTCTTAAAGCGATAAATGTGAAACCAGTTCTTAAAGCGGTAAATTCAAACACAGTTCCTCGAATGGTAAATTTTAAAAGGCCAAGTGATTTATATAGTCAATTAGGAGAGACTTTCATGAAGTAACGAATTCCTCAAAGACACGACGTCACTGCCACTTCCAGCCGGATCCCGCCTTGTCCACAGGATTCACGACAACGGAAATAAAATGGTTTTAGAGGCACTGACCTTCCTCCTCTGTAGAATAGATCCTGCACAACCTTTTCTACCACTTTTAGCAGAGGCTATCTCATGCAGATCACTCTTTCTTGAACAAGTTCTATAATGGTCGATCCTTTCCAAACCCGTCAAACGTCCCCTTCAAGGTCCCGTTTTCACTCTCCAATGTTACTGAAAAGATGCATTAACAAACCTGGCAGCGATTGTCAAACTGCCGACCCAGTACTCCAGTACCTTACATTAGAACATAAAACTCGGTTTAAAATCAAAACTGTGCCATAATGCAAATAAGCAGCAGAGTGGAGCATCTCATTGACGTTCTAACCAGAAAACTAACTGCGTCACCAGGGGTCTTCCCTTTTATACCCGTGGTGAACATGTCATCACGTGACCTCACATTGGTGGGAAAATTACATCAGGTGACCTCCAAAAGACCATTACATCATTCTCACAAGAAAGTCACAAGATCTCCATGAGGTATGTAACAAGGCACACACTCGATGATTCAGGAACAACTTCTTCCCTTCTGCCATCAGATTTCTGAGTGAGCATTGAACACTACCTCACTACTTCCCTTTTCTGCCCGTATTTATCATTTATTCCATTACAGGCATTGCTCACCCAGAGACCCGAAGACACACTACAACAAAAATTGGAAAAGGTAAACAGAACTCGGATCCACGGGCACCCACCAACCATCATCATGTTTTACTCTCCTCCCATCCGGTAGGCGCTACAGGAGCCTCCATTCCCGCGCCAGCAGGCACAGGAAGAGCTTCTTCCCTGAGGCTGTGACCCTGCTGAACCTCTCATCACAGCGCTAAGCGGTATTGCACCCGTATTGTACTGTCTCAGTACTTTTGTATTTGTGTGCTGTAGCACTTTTTGTATTCACAGTTATTTTGTAAATAACACTATTCTTTGCATTTCTGGTCAGATGCTAAATGCATTTCATTGGCTTCGTATCTGTACTCGGCACAACGACAATAAAGTTGAATCTAATCTTCTCTAATCTAATCTAATCATATGCCAGTTTCCAACCTCCTAAACTCGAGGAAAAACTTTGCTACAGTGGAGGGACTACTGCACGGAACATCCTCCCAAACATACAGGATTGGCCTCTGGCAACAAACAGAAGCCAGAACCCCACCAAACAATACAGTGCAAGACCCCACAGAAATGCTACCAGACGGGGCACTGCTTGACAGACGGAAGAGGTGCACTCTCAACAGAGCGAGAGCGGGAGTTTTGTAGGACGGGAGACAATATGGTGAAGTGGGGTTTAAAGACCAGCGGATCCCGTGAGTGTGGCGAAAGGGTGCAGAACATTGAACACGTTCTGTGCAACTGCCCACTCCCACCTGATTTAGCTGACACTGACCTGCTCAACGTCAACCAAGCAACACTAGAGTGGCTGACTGTCTGGTGTGACAAGCTATGATAATGATGATGTATTGCACTGTACTGCTGCCATTGAGTTACCAAATTTCACAACATATGCCGATGATATTAAACCCGATTCTGGTTATTTTGCACGTTGATTGTTTGTCACCCTCTGTGTGTATTTTGCATTGATCTCTTGTATTACTTTGTCCTACTCTGAATGCCTGCAAGAAAATGAATCTCAAGGCAGTATACGGTGACATAACTACTTCGATAATAAATTTACTTTGAATGTTAAACTTTACTTTGGACACAGCCCAAGTTTCAGTTCAATGCTTAATCTGAATCTGTGAGAGTGCAGTAAGTAGTTAGAAAGGCAAATGACATATTGGCCTTCGTTGCAAAAGGGTAGAGTTTATAATTAGGAGAAATTTTACAATTGTACAGATATTGCAACAGGGAGAACAGAATGTAATTTTGATCCCCATTATTAAGACAGTCTATGGTAGCTTTAGAGGAAGTTCAAAACTCATATAACAGGATAATTCCTGGGGTGAAAAGGTTGTCCAATTAAGTGAGACGAAGCAGCACACACAAAATGCTGGAGGAACTCAGCAGGCTAGGCTGCATCTGTGGAAAAGAGTAAACCGTCGACGTTTCGGGCCGAGACCCTCGCACAGAGAGATGTGAATGTCACACGTTGCCTTACTGCATTCACCCTACTGACAACACCGGTAGAAGCAGACTCATATTGAACAGTGAGAGGCCAGTACAGAGGGAGACCTGCTCTATCAGACCGATAGTCAACCCAGCTCCTGGCTGCCCTTTCCTACTATTGTTCGGCAGGGGACTAAACTCTGTGCTTGGAAATAGCTATCCCTCAACCAATATGACAAAACAGATTATTTTTTCATTATTCTGTTATAGGGGTGGTGGGGTGGAGATATGTCCCCACCAAGGGAGGTGTAAGGTGCTCCTTCCCTCCGCTAGCTTCCAGGTCACCCTTGGGCAAGGTGTAGCACCTGCTTAGCCCCCCGATCCGGGTCCTGTGAGGCCACGGGAGCAGGTGGTGGATGGTCGTACGAGCAGCTGATACAGATCACAAGTCCTGGTTATGCGACCACTGACGCCAGGCAAACAATCTCTGAAGAGTACGGATAATGGCTGGGGCGGGGGGGGGGGTCATCTGTCTTGTAAAGACACTGCCCAGAAGAAGACAATGGCAAACCACTTCTGTAGAAATACTTGCCAAGAGCAATCATGGTCTTGGAGAGACCGTGATCACCCAATGCTGATGATGATGATAACTACAAAGATAGGCTGTGGGTAAATTGGTTAGCAGTTTTGTTATACTACAACAGCGACCATTATGTTAAAACATACTTCAGCTGGATGAGACAAACTTTGTTGGTTTAGGAAAGAAGGTTTTAATGTGACCTTCAATCAATGGGAAAGGTTG